>NW_022143534.1:0-17574 GCF_007565055.1 Rhinopithecus roxellana
TTCTCTCTCTCTCTCTTTCTTCTCTCTCTTCTCTTTTTTCTTTCTCTCTTTCTCTTTCTTCTCTCTCTCTCTCTTTCTTTCTCTCTTTTCTTTCTTCTTCTTTTTTCTTTCTTTTCTCTCTCTCCTCTCTCTCTCTCTCTTTTTTTTCTTTCTATTGTAGAGATGCGGGTCTCACTATGTTGCTCAGGCTGATCTCAAACTCTGGGCTCAAGCAATCCACCTGCCTCAGCCTCCCAAAGTGCTGGTATTACCATGTGAACTGCACATCTATAATTGAAATTCTTTTTTTGAGACAGAGTTTCACTCTTGTTGCCCAGGCTGGAGTGCAATGGCGCGATCTGGGTTCACTGCAACCTCCACCTCCTGGATTCAAGTGATTCTCCTGCCTCAGCCTCCTGAGTAGCCAGGATTACAGGTGTGCACCAGCACACCTGGCTAATTTTTTTGTATTTTTTGTAGGGACGATGTTTCTCTATGTTGGTTGGGCAGGTCTCGAACTCCCAACCTCAGGTGATCTGCCTACCTCAGCACCACCACAAAGTGCTAGGCATTACAGTCATGAGCCACTGCGCCCGGTCTCTATTAATTGGAATCTCTTGACCACTGCTATTGAAAATATTGTCTCATGCACTCTGAGAGCTAAATGTTCTTATGACTTCTTTTTTTGCGCATATCTCTCATAGAGTATTACAGCTATTTACAATCCTACTCAAAAATAAACTCCTTGAAGGGCAATCTCCTTACATTCTTTTCTATATGCAACAAAAGCACCTAGTAGATGTCTATTAAATATTTTCTGAGTGTCTGATGACCATGGTTTCCACAAGAGTTTTAGTGTCAGACTCTGGAAAAGGTAACATTGGTTTTTTCTAGAGGATTCTCTAATATCATAACAAATTTAGTCTCATAGGTCTTTTTGAGTACCCTGTTTGACTTTGAAAGAAGGCCTTTAGAACCAATTACAGATCTATCAGAAGGGTGTATAGTCCCCAACTTATCAAATTTATTTGTCCTAAAACATTCATCCATTCCACAAGTATTTGTTAGGCATCACTATGTACCAAGCACTATTCTAAACCCTGGAGATACTGCAGTGAATTTTAAAAAGTAGTGGGGGAAAAAAAAAAAACCTGCCCTCATGGAACTACATTCCAGGGGGTGAGGTGGATATAGAAAATAAGCAAGTAAACAAGAATATGATATAATATAATAGGTCATAAATGCTATGGAGATAAACTAAACAGGCAAGGGGATGGGGATTATGAGAAAGGGTTGCAACTTTAATTCAGGTGGTCTTAGTAGGACCCCTTGAGAAAGTGGCATTTGAGGAAATGAAGGAGCCAGGCTAAGTGGAAGGGGGTGGGATCATTCCAGGCAGCAGACCTAGTGAAGGCAAAGGCCCCGAGGGCAGTGGGCTAAGGGGATTTCAGGAAAAATGAGGCCAGTATGGCTGGAAGGAGAGATTGCTGGAGAAAATAATAGGAGTGAGGTTTAGGAGCTAAGGGGGGTGGTATAAAGGGCAGATTGGGCAAAGCCTTTTCGGCCATTCTAGGGACTTTGGTGTTCATTCCTGAGTGAGATGGAGCATTTTGATCCAATGAATGACACAATTTGGCTTTGGTTTTTAAATGATCACTCTGGCTTCTGTTTTGAGAATGTCTGTCAGGGAACAGAGTTACAAACAAGGAGACTGCTTCACAAGCTACTGCAGCAATTCAGGTTAGAGGTGATGAGGGGTTGGGCTAAGGTGATGGAAGTAGAGATGGTGAGAAAGAGTTGGATGCTGGATCCATGTTAAAGGTAGATCCAAAGGATTTACGGAGATATCAGAAATGGGGTATACATGAAAGAGAGGGGCCAAGGATGATTTCCAAAATGTTTGGCCTAAGCAACTGGCCACAGTTGGGACAGAAGGCTGTGGAAAGTGGGAGGTGAAAGGGATCAGAAGTTTATTTAGGAGATACTAAGTTTTGCAATGCTGTCTGACATTCTAATGGAGTAGATGTTAAGTAAAGGGGTGTGTGTGTGTGTGTGTGTGTGTGTGTGGTGTGTGTGTGTCTGGAATTCTGGAAAAGTTCAGGCTACAAATCTAAATCACTTAAAGAGTGAGTGTAGATAAGAGAAGATAATATGTGTGAAGGACTGGTTCCCAGGTACTCCAACTTTAAGATGCAGGGAAAATGAGCAGTGAAAACATGCTTGCATGTTTTGAATCATTTTCTACATTATATTCTCCAAAGCTCCGCTAGGGCCCCTCTTGTGGGTTCCTTCTGCACTAAGCCAACAGCTTCTGTAACTGGCTGTGCAATTGCTACATTTTTCTAGGAAGTCACCTCAGAACTGGCTACTAAAATTGTCTGTTGGGCTTATGGGCCTCATATTGGAATCACACTTTCTCTCTTTTGCTTTTGGTGAAAAAAAATTTGAGAGGAATGGAGAGGGGGCATTACTTGATCTCTTCAGTAATATTTCCCAGAGCCAGGCAGTTCTGGCATGCCCAACTGCAAGATGCATACTTGAACACCAAGATAGGTACTTATCTATCCGGCAATTAGACACTGTTCACTTTTGTTTAGAAAGATAGAAACCAATGCAATGATCTTTGCTAGATTCTTCACAGAATACATGGAAACCTTGAACTCTAAAGTCAGCAAAACCAGAAATTCTCTTATTTCAAATGAGGCCTTTTAAAATGTATTTTTTTCATGTGTTTATGCCTGACTCTTGAGGTCTTAACATCATGAAAATTTTTAAATGTGAAAATTATATTAAATAAAAATTTGAGCTTTTGTCTGACTGCCCCCAAGTCCAAGCCCTACCACACATTGGGAAGACAGAAGAGGTGGGAAGCAAATGGTAGTCCTTTAGGTAGCTCATTTGAGGAACAAACAGTATTATCTGGAAAGAAATCATAGGAAAATGTAGATATTCTTTTTTGAAAAAAAAAACAGGAAAATTTGATGCCGGTGTTAAGTGCTTCCTATATTTCTTTTCACTATACCTCTTCTTTGTGTTATCCTATTGTACCTCTCAGAATTGCTGAAACCTCTAAACAAAGACGGTAGAAAGTACACAGCTACAAAAGACTCCAAATCCTTTTTTCTATGTCAGAACACAATACCAAGCCTCTAGTCCAATTACACAGGGACTATGCCTTCTTCTCTTTGAGTTGCAGAAAGACACCACTTCATGCTTCTTAGCTTGCACTTATGTTCATCAGGCAGCTCTAAAGCATTTTAAGCCACTTAATAAATGAGATGCAGACCCCCTGACTCATATTTCTAGATTGATACTTTGAAAAGTTTGAATCTCTACTGAAAAGGGAGGTAAAAAGAATTCCAAATTCTGACATGTCACTGATACCAAATTCTCAAACATATCCTATAAATTTGTAGATGCCTAAAGATTTTCTGTGCATTCAGACCTTGGAACAAATAAAGCCAGTTTAGCAAAATGGAAATCTCATTCCTTGGGAAGTCATATGGGAGGGGCACCTGCTTTAGAAAAACACAGACTGGGCTTGAAGACTAATTCCATCATTTTCATTACTTGTGTGTCCAAAGGCAAGTACCTTATCTCTTTAATTTTAGCTTTCTTGTCTGGACAAAGAAAAATAATAAAATGCCTTCCTCATTGGATTGTTGTGAATATTAACTGAGATAACTTAGGTAAGCACCTAGAACAGGGCTAGTGCTCAACAAATGTGTGATACTCTCTAAATAGAAATGTAGAGAAAATAGGACTCAACCATAGTTACTGAAAGAAGAAAGGAGATATTTTGCGTGTGTTTTGAAATAGACATCAAATAATAAAGGGAAAGCACACAATTCTTTTTTTTCAAGTGATATATATTGTGATATGCATCATCCTTTTCTTAAAGCAAGGAAGTCTTGGCACTGCCAAATCTATTAATGTAGCTTTATCATTATTTACTCCAGGGAAAGAGATGAGCTTTTAAAATTTTTTAATTGGAGCTCAGATTTTAGAAATTTCCAGGATTTTGCCAAATTCAAATATTAGAATCAATTTTGGAAACATCTACCAGTTATTCCTTGCAACTTAGCTAAGACAAATGAAATCTTAATCCTGAAATTTCATTTCTGATGCTCTATTTCCATTCACATAAATTCTTTTCCTCTTTGTATGGCTCAGGAATAAACCAAGTCTTTTGATCTTGTTTCCTTATTTTTGTGTTCTCTAGAGAAACCCAGATATTCTTTTGTTCATATTTGTTGGACCATTGACCAACAGTGGTCTGACATGCCCTGTGCACCTCTAGTATAAGTTTCCATGTAATCCTGTGGTCAACTCTGAATTTGTCTTCCCAGATATTTTCTGTAATTTTATCAAATTGCCTCCCAATGCTTAATGACATACACAGAGAATTTGACCCAAATCGAACATGCCTAATGGTCTTTAGCCAGCCTCCTCTGGATTGGGATCTCACGACTAAGCAAAAACCAGGCCTCAACTCTTCTTGGATGGAAATCCAAGGGAAAGAGGATGTAAAACTGAACGATAATCTTTCCTGCAATCAGCACTGAACCAACCACCCGTTTATAGTCTGAGGTTTTAACTTGAGGCACATCCATGGAATAACACGTAAAACTAAGCTGCTGTTATTTTTTCTACTAAATGCTTCATTTACTAACATTCCTGAGGAATGAAGAATTCTGCTTATCTATTTCACAACTAACTAAAGCTTATTCCCTTATGTGCTAAAATCTTCTATTTTTAAATCAAAATCCTTATAATCCTATACTTGCCCTACCTTTTCTAAGCAGTGCAATAAGTGTAATTTCAACCTGTCTTCAATATTAAAGTTCATAATTATTGTCATTTATATGGAGAATATTAATGGCCTTTTGTGCTGAAAAGGAAGGTTTGTTGTTGTTATTGCTGTTGTTTTGAGACAGAGTATCGCTCTGTTGCCCAGGCTGGAGTGTAGTGGTGCAATCTTGGCTCACTGTAACTACTGCACTCCCCATGCTCAAGAGATTCTCATGCCTCAGACTCCAGAGTAGCTGGGCAGTTTTCATATTTTCAGTAGAGACCAGGGTTTTGCCGTGTTGCCCAGGCTGATCTGGAACTCCTGAGCTCAAGTGATCTGCCCACCTCAGCCTCCCAAAGTGCTTACAATTACAGGCATGAGCCACTGTGCCTGGCTTGGAAAGGGAAGTTTGCTCAAACATGCAATGACTCCATATGAACGTATTTGTTTTTGAAATTACTTGGCACTTCTTTTCTGAAGTCTGAAAACTTCTCTTCAGGTTCTCAGTTACAGTCAGTATTCTATCTTTTCCATTTCTAATGGTCTATGTGAGGTGGATTAAAAACAACAACAACAAACCAATACTATAGTATTGTGCTTCAAGAAAAGCAACTAAGCCCTGAGTGGATGTCTGTGGGAATCTCCTAATAACAAGGTATATGACCTTCAGTGCATGGCCGTATAAGTCTTTTTTTTAAAAATGCTTTCTAATTTGATAGTTGTGTGTCTGAGAGTTAACGTTGGAGTCATTGTTTGAGTCAAGTGTTACTCACCAGAGCATTTCCTTATTTTAAAAAAAACACACACACACAAAGTATTTAGTTCTCATCAATTCCCGGCAGTTTTATGACCGGTCCTTGCTTCCTGTTTATTAATGGGAGCGGACAAGTGAGAGTGACTTATTGAAGCCTAGCAACACTAGGGTAGAACCAGATACAGAAGTTTAGTCTTTTAACTTCTCTGATCAAGTCAGTAAACTCATCCTGATCTACAGGACTTATACTTAACTGAAATTTTAATTGAGTAGTTTTTGGTAAATCAAATGTTATAACGATAGTATATTTAGTGATGTCTCTAAATGATTTTTCATAAATGGAATGGACTGAGGGAAGCCTTATCGAAAGAGAAGGCAGAGCTTTTTTCAGTTGCCTTAACGGACTGGATGCCTCAGGATGCCTTTTTCTACCACATGGGGTTTGGTGATCTAACCCAGTTTAGAGTTTTTTCAAATGGAAAGTTACTGCCAATTATGTGCCCCTTGAGGAATACGTAACAAAATGAAAGGAGATAGATGGCTGTTTCTTGTCAGGTGTCTATAATTCCACCTGATACATAAAGGCATTAGTTGGCTGGGTGCGGTGGCTCACGCCTGTAATCCCCAATACTTTGGGAGGCTGAGTCAGGCAGATCATGAGGTCAGGAGTCAAAACATCCTAGATAACACAGTGAAATCCTGTCTCTACTAAAATACAAAAAATTAGCCGGGCATAGTGGCGGGTGCCTGTGGCCCAGCTACTGGGGAGGCTGAGGCAGGAGAATGGCATGAATCCGGGAGCAGAGCTTGCAGTGAGCCTAGATCAGGCCACTGCACTCCAAGCCTGAGTGACAGAGCAAGACTCCGTCTCGAAAAAAAAGAAAAGCATTAAATTGATTTACTTCATTTTGAGGAGAGTAAAATCCTGCATACAAATCAACAGCTCTTTAGACTAAATCTTTAGAACACAAAGGTTTTTGTTAGAAGTGAAGCAGTATTACAATTAGCAGATTCATCAGGCTGTATTTTTTGTTTTAATGCAAGCATGAGCCACATAGGCCTTGCACGGGTAGTATGCTAAAGGCATTATCAGCCCAGATGTTTTACCTTACCCTTGGGCATTCTGATATGAGAGATTTTGGGCTGTAGGTGGGTCGGGAGGACCCCAAGTTACAGGAGTGGGAAGACGGCTGAAAGCAGGCAAACTTCTAAATGCCCTTCTGTGACTCTCCCAGGCCGAGTGGAGTACTATCTGGATCAGAGGGTTTCATTGTACCCATGCTCCACACTAAACTTTCAGCATTGGATAGGGAGAATTGGTTAACTTCTTGTTGTCCACAAGGCATAAGTAGTGTTCTGTGAATTTCACTCACTGCAATTATTTATTTCTCATTAAATTTGCTCAAGTCCCTTACAATTTTCCAAAGATAGACATGTGGATGTTGGGCAAGCAGGCACAAAAGCAAAAAAGCAAACAACAACAACAACAAAACCTCTTGAATTTCATTTTGCTTCTTTTGATTATTCAGAGAAAACTTCTGAAAGTTAATGTAGCACAGATAGAAAAATGTGAAATACAGAGTTGAAAGAAGACAGTGCTTTCATCTGTCAAGCTTTAGGGGTTTCCCAGCCTGGAATGTACCTGGCTTTAATCGTTTTTAAGGGATTGGTTTTTATTCTGAACCCAAATCCCACCCCACTCCCCAAACACACACGCGTACACGCAGGCACACGCTTATACATATCGGGTTATACAGTGATGCCAGAACAGACGGAAGGGGTCAAGATTAATAGCGGTGAGCAGGGCGCTGATTTCAGCCAGTTCTGTTTACACAGCATTTTCCTTCCAGAACCGCAGAGCTCTACACAGATACTATCTCACTAATCCTCAATGGAGCTTTTTCAAAGCGCCTTTATCCAGCCTCTCTCCTAGGAGAAAGTGAGGCACGGCGGGCAGAGGTGGTGAAGTCCTCGCAAAAGCTGGAAACATGACCCCGGGCTCCTGACGCACGGGCCATTGTCCTTTGCACTCCACCGCGCCACCTTCCTGTCAGGTGTCTGGTAAACAGGTTAACTGATCACTGATTGGGGCCTCCCCGCCTACGTGCCGTGAGTGGCGGAAGGAGCTTTTCCTTGTCAATACCGAAAATCATTTGAGTACAAATCGATTAAAGCTAGAGATTCAAAGACTGGCTTTATAACTAACTGGAGAAGATGCACTCTGGCCACAGGCGGAGGGGGCGGCCCGGGGCCTCTGTCGGGAAGCCAAGCGGCCCAAGCACCCCTGGAAGGTTGCCGAGGGGGCAGCGGCCGCTCTGGGGACGGCTTCGTGGCGAGTCCAGGAGGGCGGAGAAAGAGAAACTAAGCCCCATTTGTTAATTTTTTTTTTTTTTTTTTTTCTTTTTTTTGGTACTCTCAATGCCACCGGCACATTTCTTTAAAAAAAAAAAAATGAAAGGAAAGAAAGAAAAGAAAAGAAAATAAGAGAGGAAAAGGTCCTGAGAAATGACGGACGCTTGAACCTCGGGCCCGGGAAGACAAGCGCCCTTCGGCGCTCGGCCTCGGGGCGTGCGGAGGGCGGGCCCCCGCGTGACCGCCGCTTTCCCAGGCCGCCAGGGGTGAGGAGGTGACGCCGCAGGCTTGGTGGCGGCTGGTTTTCACACAGGAATCCCGCTCGCCACAGCTCCATCGAAGGGCCGCCTCCCCGCTCCACCCCTAGCGCTGGGCGCCCGCGCCTTCCGACTCAGCCCGCCGCCGAGGCAGACTGCGCGCCGCGGTAATTGGGCAACGGGGCCTTTTTCAGAGTCGCTCAGTCGATAAATGAAACGTCAGCTCCCCTGTGATCCCGCGTGTGTGGGGCGGCGTGCGGCTGCGAGCCGGGGGCGCGGGGCCGGCCGGCAGCCGCTGCTGTTTCACAGCCCCAGGCCCTGCGCGGCCTGCAGGCTCCTGGCGACCTCCCTTTCCCTCACCGTGGCGCCTGTGGCCTCCCTTCCCCTCCAGGGGCGCCCGCGGCCTCCGACCCCCTGCCGGGGCGCCTGTGGCCTCCCGTCCCCTCCTGGGGCGCCCGCGGCTCCGACCCCCTGCCGGAGCGCCCCAAGGGCCGCTTCCCCATACCAGAGGCTCCTGCGGTCTCCTATTTGGTTCTACATCTCTGAAACCCAGAGGGTGAACAGGAACCATGGAGGAGAATCCGAAACAGTCTTCCAGATCAGACCTCCAAAATAACTAAATTCTTCTTGTTAATCATTAGATTCTCCCTTTTATTTAATGTGTGAGTCAAGGGGATTCCCTCTGCTTCCCCATTCAATTAGACAGCAACCCCTTCCTCTAAAGTTCTCTCATCTGAAGCCATCTGAGCAGGAGCACTTTGACCAACCCAATTCTGCTCTGGTCTGGACTACTTCTCCCCAGTTTAGGGATCAGTAAATTGCCAAATACTTCCCAGTTTATCCTGAAGGAACCCCTGAAAAATGATGGCCTTTATTCTCCCTCAGAGAGGGAGCTGAGCTCTTAAGAAAGACATGAAGGCCCTGCCGCTCTCGGCATCACTTATTTCTCCCTAGGCATCACTTATTTCTCCCTAATCGGGTCAGTTAATTGCTGAGTTCTCGCTTCCTGATCTGCGTGATGGCTCGGAACGGGGCTGCGTGTAGACCTGGGTGACTCTCAACTCAGATTCCCGAAGTGGAGGGCCTCGGAAGACGGTCTGTGCTACCTAATAAAAAGCAAAGGTAACAGCCCTTGGTACTTTCCATGGGATTTTATTATTATCTTGTTTACTCTTCACAACGGTCTCTTTTATGGGTAATCAAACAAGCTGAGGGAGGTTCAGAAATCTGCCTGAATCTCACAGTTCATACGTGGCAGATGTGTCTGACTCCATGATCTGAAAGAGCTCCTCAGTCTCAGGCTAGCCGGAGTTGGATCAATATGGTGTTGATAAAAAGCAGCGGAAAGGCAGGAGGGCAATGGGACCTGAGAAGGCATTCTACTTTTTATTAGATACTAGTTTAGAAACTCAGTTTGGCAGAAGCGGCATTCGCATTCTTGCTGGAGGGACCCGGCCTTCGCTTTTACCTCTGAGGGATTTCCTCACAGGCTTGATACTTTAACCAGCATCAGAGAAGTCCATATGCTCACCATGGTGAGACGCACGCTATCATTCCTCACTCCTTGGACTTAATGTGAAACTCCTAATACAGGAAATCCTAAAAATT
The DNA here is from genome assembly GCF_007565055.1 of Rhinopithecus roxellana. Taxonomy (NCBI): domain Eukaryota; kingdom Metazoa; phylum Chordata; class Mammalia; order Primates; family Cercopithecidae; genus Rhinopithecus; species Rhinopithecus roxellana. The sequence goes on from NW_022143534.1 coordinate 9,743, forward strand.
CAACCCAGTTCCAGAATTCAAAGATGTGGACAGCTTCAACAGCAACAATTAGATATTGGTTCATGCATTGATATAATGGAAATGGAGTAAGAGAGAACCAAAGTGATGTCCTTGTTGCCTGCCCCTAAGAATAGTTTTACAATTTAGAATACGTGGCTTGATATTCATTATTTTGCATATACTATAAAGTGAAGCTTGCTGGCATCTTCAGGGTCTAATCCCATGAAGACCATCTTCAAGATGGAATTGTATCACAATGCCTTGTGACACTTCAAAAACTAGATTTCTTTCAGGAAAGCTAATGAAGAGTCATTTTATAGAGAATTATATTTGAGAAAGATTCCCTTGTAACTGGAAGCAACTTACACAATATATTTTACAGGGTTAGAATCATTTATTGAATAGAACAGCTTTGGTTCAAGCTAACATCAGTGGAATGCCATTTTGGTATGGTTTTCCATTATTTCAAAAGCAAGTCCAGGGAAGCCAGATTAATCAGGAATCTGATTATGTTTCTCCATATATGAAAAAAGAATAATCCTATTGAGAAGGCTTATCTTGGTCAAGCATATGGCTAACAGAAGCAATGTAGCTTCTAGCGACATCTGTGTAGGGTTAGTTGATTGTGGTAAAGAGCTGGGAACGGGGACTGCCAAGTTCTAATAAAATTCCTCTCACACTTCAGTCTTACAAAAGAAAAATGATGCACTTTACTCAGAGTAGCCAAGCACAAACAAGAAGTGACAGCCATAGTACTGGGCCTAAAGAATTGCCACCTATCAGCAAATCCTTCAGTCATGAACATCTTAGTATGAATTTGCTTCCTCTTAAGTGAGACAGAATCAATACATTTTCCCAAAGTTTATTCTTTCGCAATCACTAAATGTTTTTATAGTAAACACTATTTCTTATCATGATCCACAACCCCTTCTGAAAGCCTGTATTAGACCACTGGAAGGTTTGATGGGATGGAGTAAGAGGGATGAAAGTAGGGATAATTCCGATGAATTGTGCCTGGCCTCCTGGATGGTGGGCCTGGGGCTGGGATGGCGAATTGATGGCAAGAGGATTAGAGCTTCAAACTTCAGTACTGAGGCACTTAGTGCTCAGTGGGAAGAGGAAATAAGATTTCAGCAGACGGAGAAGAGGTATAGAAAGGAAATCAGGAACCAGACTTAATTTGTTTTATGGTTTAAATAGATTAGGTGCTAGGCACGGGCAGCCCACCTCCTACCCTGACCTGCAGACATGGCCCATTCTTGGTTAGGAAACTCATGTGGACCATCACCACACTATTAAGTCAAAAATTAAGGTTACTTAACTGGTGTTATTATTTGTGACTGAGACAACTTTTGCTCAGAAATAATTAAGACACTGCATCCTAATTATAACAATTCAACTTTCCTTGGGCTATCTATACCCCTGGGTTCCTGTGCTATCTATACCACTGGGTTTATACATTTATCTTTTGTTTCAATAGAAACAGGCCATATTAATTCAACAGGGCATATTAAGCCATATCTGCTGGAAAAAACTTACACTTTATTTCTTGACCAACAACTACAGAGTGATTACTTAAATTTTTTTATTATGGTAAAAATATATATAAACATTATAACATTTATAATTTGAATCAGTCTAAGTGTACAGTTCAAGTGGCATTAAGTACATTCACATTGTTGTACACCCATCACCACCATCGCTCACCAGACTTTTTCATCCTACCATAGGAAATTCTACCCATTAACATTAACTCCCTATCTACCCTAGCCTTTGGGAACCACTGTTCCACTTTCTTTCTGTATGTGATTAACTATTCTACCTGATATAAGTGGAATCATACAATAGGTATCCTTCTGGGTCTGGCTTATTTCACTTGACATAATGTTTTCAAGGTTCATCCATGTGGTAACATGTCAGAATTTCTTTCCTTTTAAAGGTTGCATCATATTCCATTATATGTACATACACATTTTGTGTATCCATTTATCCATCAATGGAAGTAATTATTTTTAAAAGCACCCAGTACTTACACATAAAAATGATGCTGTCCTTCAGAATAAGGCACTTCAGAAGTTATACTTACTCAATGATGACTTGTGTCATGGGCTCTTTAGGGGAATTTGTGTTCCCCTAAAATTCCTAGCCCCCAGAACCTCAGAATGTTGAATTCCTTACCCCTAGAACCTCAAAATGTGACTGTATTTGGAGACGGTGCTCTTTAAATAGGTGATTGAACTAAAACAAGCCCTTTAGGTGGGTCATAATACAATGTGACTAGAGTCCTTATAAGAAGAGGAAATTTGGGCACACAAAGAGAACACTAGCGGTACACGCAGAGAAAAGGCCATGTGAAGACACAGCGGGAAGATGGCCATCTGCAAGCCAAGGAGCGGCCTCCGGAGACACCAAACCTGCCGACAACTTGATCTTGGACTTCATGCCCCCAAAACTGTGAGAAATAAATTTCTGTTGTTAAAAGCCATCCCAGTCTGTGGTATTTTGTTATGGCAGCCCTGGCAAAGTAACACAACTTAGTACAAAAGACATTTAGGGTTGCTTTTGCTGAGAAATTGTCTCAGAAACAGCGTAAGCCCATGCACCCACATCAGCCTAGTTACTTTACAGTCGCAAACACCATTCAGCTTGATCACTAGCTTTTTCATCATTTTGGGCTTTAAGTGGCTTCTGACTCTTTAACAAAAAATTAAATCCTCTCTCAAGGGATAAAGTCCCTTCTCCTGAGGAATATGCAAAAGAATACCCTGCAACTTTGAAGGCAATTCCAAAAGGAAATTGCTTTGACAATAGCAGCAGAGTAGGAAAAGTGTTTTGTCTACTATGGTAACCTTGGCACTTGAAGAAGACAACACTCCTTAAGATAAATATGCCCTGTTGTATTTGCTAAAGAATCTGTTGCTGTACTTTATATTGTGCCTTCCTCTATCAAAATGCAATGTATGTACATTTTGGAACTTGCCTCACACCTTTTTTTTCCTGCAAGAGCTCAAGCTCTTCAAAGAGCTCTATGACCTGACTCTTAAACCAAAGCTGCAGAGCCTTCTGTTTCTTAATCCGCAGCTGGATTGCTTTGATATTTTGGTCAAAAGGATCACTTCTCAATAGGGCTCAGTTCACAGGCAAGCTCCAGTACAGCCCTCTCACCCTACCCTCCGCCAGATCAAGGAAAAGTGGGGGTCGTGAGGAAAGAACTCTGTGATGGGGAGAAGAGAGCAAGTCCCAGGAAAATAGGCTTTGGTGTCTTGAGGGAAAAGAACTGAGTTGGAATCAGGGATTGTATTAGTCTTTTTTTGCATTGATCTAAAAGAATACCTAAAGCTGGGTAATTTAAAAAGAAAAGAGATTTATTTTCACTCATGATTCTGCGGGCTGTACAGGAAGTGTGGCACCAGCATCTGCTTCTAGTGAGGCCTCAGGAAGCTTTTACTCATGGCAGAAAGTGAAGGTGGAGCAGGTATGTCATGTGGCGAAGAGGAAGCAAGAGAGCTGCCAGGCTCTTTTAAACAACCAGCTCTTGTGTGAACTAGTAGAAGAAGAAGTCACTCATTACCATCGGGAGGTCACCAAGTCATTCATGAGGGATCCGCCCCTCTGACCCAAACACTTCCTACCAGGCATTACCTCTAACATTGGGGATCACATTTTAAGATGAGCTTTGGAGGGAACAAATATCAAACTGTAACAGGGACCTTGAGTTATTACATGCAGTTAGTTTGCCAGATACTTGTCATTTGTCAGGCATTTTCCAAAAAGCTTCAATTACATTATCTTGAAAGTTATTTTACAAGAAGAGGGTTGGACTAGGAATCATGGTCACTGTCACGATTACATCAATCTCTGACTTTAAGAGGGGTCTTTGCAAATATTTCACTGCAAAAATGTCAAAAATGACACAGCTAGGAATCTTATTTATTTTCTAAAAAACAAAGTCCTATTTCTCACTGAGTGGAGCTCCTTGAGGATAGGGTCTGTGCCATCATCATCTTCACACATTTAGCACTGTGCAGGGCACTGAGTAGGTATTCTAAATGTTGAATGAATGACCTACAGCCCTTCACTAGGTTTCCAGCTCCTGTGATTCCAGTGTCTACCATCCTCTGTTGTGTTTCACATTTCTGCCCAGTTCCCACTTGATTTTCCCTTATTTGTATTTCTCAGGTTGAAGCCCAGATTTATTGTAAAACTGTGCCTATGACCAGAATAGGTTTTATCTTCACCATATCTCTGAATTTGAACTCGTAAGGAGGTCTGGAGGCTACAAAAGGTAACTGGATGCTACGTAAGCCTAGGTTTCAGTCTGTTGGAAATGAACTTGAACTTGGACTTGGACTGAAGCTTTCTGCCTTCCCCTTGTCAACCGTCTCTCAGGCAGGTAAAGAATGGTATCAGAGCCAAAGGAACCAGCCATCAAAGCTCCCTTAATTTTTGATATCACCTGACTTCAAGGTAACATCACCTTAAGACTTCAGACTTCAAATGGTTAATATAATTAGGCTAATGCAAGATAACTATTTGAACTAAGAAAAAGAAAATCTAGTGTATAATGACAATTCCTTTCATCAAAAAGACACACACACACATACACACAAAAAAAAACACCTGTTAAAAGGGCTGCCTTTGTCTCCCACTCTCCTGGAGCTCCATGGCTGGTGCAAAATTGAAACAACTCTTTTCCCTGTTCCTCCTAAAACATTCCTTGTATGCGACTATTTTATGTGGGCAGAGATCAACAATGATGCCCCAACACAGTGAAAGAAGTTTGGATTCCTTCTCCTTAAGAAAATATTTCTCCAGCGAGCTCTCACTATTCTAGCTGACCAGCTGGCAGGCTGGCAGGTGGAGACACTCTCTTTGCAGACCCCAAAGCCTTCGGCAACTTCTCAACTGTGCCTGAACTTGGCAATCATGCCTATGGAGAATGAGCTTTCTTTTTTTGAGAATGGAGGAATGCAATATGCACAATTTACCTTTTTTCTCAGAAGCTATTTTATACCCCATTAATACCAGGAGAAAGGGCTTATAAGGGTCCTGACATGTAAATGTCTAATTAGGAAACTTTCAAAGCTGACACTATGTAAAACACTCACATTTTATTTAAAAGGGAAAGAAATGAAAAGATAATTTATCATCACACTGCTAAGGAAGTCCTCCAATAGAAAAAGGAACGCTTTTACACTGTTGGTGGGAGTATAAATTAGTTCAACCATTGTGGAAGACAGTGTGGTGATTCCCCAAGGATCTAGAACCAGAAATACCATTTGACCCAGCGATCCCATTACTGGGTATATACCCAAAGGATTATAAATCATTCTACTATAAAGACATATGCACACGTATGTTTATTGCAGCACTGTTCACAATAGCAAAGACTTGGAACCAACCCAAATGTCCATCAATGATAGACTGGATAAAGAAAATGTGGCACATATACACCATGGAATACTATGCAGCCATATAAAAGGATGAGTTCATGTCCTTTGCAGGGACATGGATAAAGCTGGAAACCAGCATTCTCAGCAAACTAACACAGGCACAGAAAACCAAACACTGCATGTTCTCACTCATAAGTGGGAGCTGAACAATGAGAATACATGGACACAAGGAGGGGAACATCACACACCAGGGCCTGTCGGTGGGTGGGGGGGGGGGTAGGGGAGGGATAGCATTAGGAGAAATACCTAATATAGATGACAGGTTGATGGGTGCAGCAAACCACCATGGCACACATACACCTATGTAACAAACCTGCATGTTCTGCACATGTACCTCAGTACTTAAAGTATAATAAAATAAATAAATAAACAAATAAATATGTTTTGTGTTTTTTTGTTTTTGTTTTGTTTTGTTTTGTTTTTGTTTTGTTTTGTTTTTTGAGATGGAGTCTCGCTCTGCCGCCCGGGCTGGAGTGCAGTGGCCGGATCTCAGCTCACTTCAGCTCACTGCAAGCTCCGCCTCCCGGGTTCACGCCATTCTCCTGCCTCAGCCTCCCGAGTAGCTGGGACTACAGGCGCCCGCCACCACGCCCGGCTAGTTTTTTGTATTTTTTAGTAGAGACGGGGTTTCACCGTGTTAGACAGGATAGTCTCGATCTCCTGACCTCATGATCCATCCATCTCGGCCTCCCAAAGTGCTGGGATTACAGGCTTGAGCCACCGCGCCCGGCCATGTTTTGTTTTTAAAAACACTACAGAAGTCCTCCAATAAAATGAACTTCTTATTTGTATATTCCACTTAAGCTCAGCTCAGCCTGCTGCTCTCATCCATTAAGTCCAATATTCATGTTCTCCTTTCTTCCTTCCTGCAGGCATTTCGTCACACTCTTATTGCCTTAGCTTGGTTTTCCCTGAAGGAAGAGCCTGATGCCAGCGCTTTTGTGCAGATACATAACTGTGGAGGTGGTCCTAGGGCAGAAGAGAGAGAGCAGGGAGAGTGAGATGGCAAGGCAGGGAAACGCACTACTACGGGAAACAAGGGTTTGATTCTGCCGGGACCACCTGAGAAGCCTGTTTAATGCCTTCTTGAACTGTTCTCTTGAAAGATAGGAAGCAGGTCCATGGATTCATCAGTTCCCTTCCCATGGGTCAAAGGTTATTCCCAGGAGTTTTAACTTCCCGATCTATGCATATGCTTGGGCAAAGCCAACCCTCCTAGTATCTGTGGTGACCCAGTATAGAAAACAAAAATATATGATGTATTAGTTATCCATTGCTACAGAAAAAAATCACCCCAAAATTTGGTGGCTTCAAATCACAATGATTCCTCCACAGTTTCTGTGAGCCTGGATGTTGAAGCAGCTGAGAAACTCTGGCTCAGGGTCCCTCATGATGTTGCAGTCAGGACATCAACCCAAGATTCCATCACCTGAGGGCTTGACTGCGGTTGGTTGATCTGCTTCTAAGAGAGCCCACACACGGCAGCTTCCTCGCTGGCTGTTGGCAGTAGGCCTTATTTACTGTCACAAAGGCCTTCCCATAGGGCTGTTTGAGTGTCCTTACTCTGTGGCAGCTAGCTTCTCAAAGAATCGATGGTCCAAGAGCGAGCAAGGCAGAAGCCACATGTCTTTTGACCTCACCAATAGTATTTATGCTATTGGTCATATAGACCAACCCCAGTGAAATGTGGGAAGGGACTACACAAGAATGGGAATGCCAGGAAGTGGAGACAATTGGGGCCATCATGTGGGCTGGCTACCACATAGGTTATGTGTGCAAGGGTCACATAGTCAGCACAAAATGTACCAAACCTGCACAGAACTGTCAGCCCTGACATGGCTGAAATAATGCATGAGTCTACAAAGACGTGAGTCATGCTGAATGCAGTGGCTCACACCTGTAATCCCAGCACTTTGGGAGGCCAAGGTGGGCGGATGACTTGAGCCCACAAGTTCAAGACCAGACTGGATAACATGACAAAACCCAGTCTCTACAAAAAATACAAAACTTAGCTGGGCATGGTGGTATGCACCTATAGTCCCAGCTACTTGGGAGGCTGGGGTAGGAGGATAGCTTGAGCCCGGGAGGTGGAGGTTGTAGTGAACCGAGATCGCACCACTGCATTCCAGCCCGGGTAATAGAGCCAGATCTAGTCTCAAAAAATTAAAAAAAAAAATTTAAAGGATATGAATCATGGTATTCCAGACGCCTGTTCCAGCTATGTCTCTTTCATACTTCCCACCACTCAGACCCAACCATTTCCTTGGTTCCTCAAGTTGAACCCAGGATTTGCAATTAAACGAAGATCTCAGAAATACTGAGGGCTAAGCTGATCTAGAATTCTAACATTACAAGTACAAAAATGATCTGAAAAATGGC
>NW_022143535.1:0-15951 GCF_007565055.1 Rhinopithecus roxellana
GGTACAAAATATAGACATAATAGTTACAATAGATATAGGTATAATATATAGACATAATAGATATAAAAGATATAGGTGTAAAACATAGACATAATAGATACAATTGATATAGGTATAAAATATAGACATAATAGATATAATACATATAAGAGTAAAATATAGACATAATAGATATGATATATATAGGTATGAAATATAGACATAATATATATGATAGATATGGGTAAAATATAGACATAAAAGATATAAGAGATATAGGTACAAAATATAGACATAATAGATATAAAAGATATCAGTATAAAACATAGACATAACAGATATAGTAGATACAGGTATAAAATATAGACAATAGATATAATAGACATAGGTATAAAATATAGATATAATACATATAATTATAAAAAATATAAATATAAGATATAAGTGATATAGGTAAAAACATAGATGTAATGTATATAGGCATAAAATATGATTATAATATATGTAGGTATAAAATATAGATATAATAGATATAATAGATATAGGTATAAAATATAGACATAACAGCTATATCAGATATAGTTATAAAATATAGACATAATAGTTACAATAGATATAGGTATAAAATATAGACATAATAAATATAGTAGATATAGGTATAAAACATAGACAAAATAGATCTAATAGATATAGGTATAAAATATAGACATAATAGATATAGGTATAAAATATAGACATAATAAATATAGTAGATATAGGTATAAAACATAGACAAAATAGATCTAATAGATATAGGTATAAAATATAGACATAATAGATATAGGTAAAATATAGACATAATAGATATAGTAGATATAGTTATAAAATATAGATGTCATAGATATTAAATATACAGGTATAAAATATAAACATAATAGATATAATAGATATGGGTATAAAATATAGACATAATAGATATATAAGATATATGTATAAAATACAGACATAATAGATATAATAGATATTAGTGTAAAATATAGACAGAATAGATATGATATATATAGGTATGAAATATAGACATAATATATATGATAGATATAGGTATAAAATATAGACATAAAAGATATAATAGATATAGGTATAATTATAGAAATAATAGATATTAGATATAAGTATAAAACATAGACATAATACATAGAGTAGATACAGGTATAAAATATAAATATAATAGATATAGGTAAAATATAGATATAATATATATATAGATGTACGTATAAAAAATAGATATAATAGATACAGGTAAAATATACACAATAGATATAATACATATATGTATAAAATATAGATATAATAGATATAATTATAAAACATAAATATAAGAGATATAATAGATATAGGTATAAAATATAGATAAAACAGACATAGGTATAAAATATAGTTATAATAGTTGTAGGTATAAAATATAGATATAATAGATATAATAGATATAGCTATAAATTATAGACATAATAGATATAATAGATAAAGTTATAAAATATAGATATAGTGGATATAATAGATATAGGTATAAAACATGGACATAATAGATATAATAGGTATAGGAATAAAATATAGACCTAAGAAATATAATAGATAAAGATATAAAATAAAGTCATAATAGATATAACAGATATTGGAATAAAATACAGACATAATATAGGTATAAAATATAGACATAATAGATATAATAGATATAGGTATAAAATATAGACATAAGAGGTATAAGAGATATAGGTATAAAATACAGACATAACAGATATAATCGATATAGGTATAAAATATAAACATAAGAGATACAGGTATAAAATATAAACATAATAGATATAATAGATATAGGTAAAAAATATAGACATAAGAGATATAATAGATATAGATATAAAATATAGACATAATAAATATAATCGATACAGGTATAAAATACAGACATAATAGATATCCTTATAAAGTAGAGACATAGTAGATATAATAGATATCTGGATAAAATATAGACATAATACATACAAAAGATATAGGTATAAAATATAGACATAATAGATACAATAGATATAGGCATAAAATATAGGCATAATAGATATAACAGATATAGGTATAAAATATAGGCATAATAGATATGATATATATAGGTATAAAATATAGATATAATAGATATGATAGATATAGATATAAAATATAGACATAATAGATATAATACATATATTCATAAAATATAGACGTAATAGGTACGAAAGATACAGGTGCAAAATATAGATATAATAGATATAGGTATGAAATATAGATATAATAGATATAATAGATATATATGTATAAAAAATAGATATAATAGATACAGGTATAAAACATAGACATAATAGATATAATAGATATAGGTATAAAATATGGACATAATAGACGTAGGAACAAAATATAGACATAATACATATGGGTATGAAATATAGACATAATATATATAACAAATATAGGTAAAAAATAGACATAATAGATATAATATGATGTATGGTATAAAATATATACATAATAGATATAAGAGATATAGGTAAAAATATAGACTAATATAGAATATATTATAGGCATATAAATCTAGACATAATAGATACAATAAATACAGGTATAAAATATAGCCATAACAGATATAATAGACATAGGTATAAAATAGAGATATAATAAATATAGGTATAAAATATAGATGTAATAGATATTAAAGATATAGGAATAAAATTAGATATAATATATATAATAGATATAGGTATAAAATATAGATATAACAGATATAGATATAAAATACAGATATAATAGATATATGTATAAACTATAGATATAATATAGGTATAAAATACAGATATAAGAGATGTAATAGATATAGGTGCAAAATATAGACATCATAGATATAGGTATTAAATTTAGTCATAAAAGATATAATAGATATAGGTATAAAATATAGACATAATAGATAGATACAGGTATAAAAAATAGACATAATAGATATAATAGATATAGGTATAAAATGTAGACATAATAGCTACAGGTATATAATATAGACATAATAGATATAGTAGATACAGGTATGAAATATAGACCTGATAGATATAATATATAGGTATAAAATTAGACATAATACATATAATAGAGAGAGGTATAAAATAGAGTCATAATGATATAGGTAAAAATATACACATAATAGATATAACATATATAGTTCTAAAATATAGACATAATTTTTCTAATACATATAGGTATAAAATGTAGACATAATAGTTATAGGTATAAAATATAGACATAATAGATATAATAGATATTGGTATTAAATATAGACATAATCGATATAGGTATAAAATATAGACATAATAGACATAGGTATAAAATAGACATAATAGATATAAAAGATATAGGTATAAAATATAGCCAAAATAGATATAGGTACACAATATATATATAATATATATAATAGATTCAGGTATAAAATGTAGACATAATAGATATAATAGACATGGGTATAAAATATAGACAGAGTAGATATAACAGACATAGGTATAAAATACAGACATAATAGATATAATAGATATAGGTATAAAATATAGACATAATAGATATAGGAGTAAAGTACAGACATAGTAGATATAATAGATAAAGGTACAATAAATACAGGTATAAAATAGAGACACAATAGAAATAATAGATTTAGGCGTAAAATACAGATACAATAGATATAGGTATAAAATATAGATATAAAAGATATGATAGATACAAGTATAAAATATAGATATAATAGATATAATGGATATAGGTATAAAATGTAGATATAATAGATATAGATAAATATATATATATAATAGATATAATAGATATAGGAGTAAAATATAGATATAATAGATATAGGTATAAAATATAAACAAAATAGATATAGTAGATATAGGTGTAAAATATAGACATATTATATAGGTATAAAATTTAGTCATAATTGATATAATAGATATAGATATAAAATATAGACATAATAGTTATAATAGATGGAGACATAAAATATAGACACAGTAGATATAATACATTTAGGTATTAAATATAGACATAATAAATATAATAGATATATTAATAAAATAGAGACATAATAGATATAATCGATATAGGTATAAGATGTAGACATAATAGATATAATAGATATACGCATAAAATATAGACATAATAGAATAATAAATATAGGTATAAAGTATAGATAAAATAGATATACGTGTAAAATATAGATATAATAGATATAGGTATAAAATATACATATAATAAATATAGGTATAAAATATAGATATAATATTTATAATAGATATAGGCATAAAATATAGATATAATAGATATAGTTACAAAATACAAATATAACAGACACAATAGATAGAGGTATAAAATATAGATAAAAGAGTTATAGGTATAAAATATAGACATAATAGGTATAATAGGTATAGGTTTATAATATAGACATAAGAGATATAATATTATAGGTATAAAATATAAACATAATAGATATAATATATACAGGAATAAAATATAAATATAATACATATAGGTATAAAATATGGATATAATTGATATAGGTATAAAATATGGACATATTAGATATAAGAGATAGAGATATGAAATATAGATATAATAGATATAGGTACAAAATATAGATTTAATAGATATAATAGATATATGTATAAAATATAGATATAATAGATATACGTATAAAATATAGATTTAAGAGATATAATATATAGAGTAATAAAATATAGATATAATAGATATAATTATGAAATTAAATATTATAGATATAATAGATATAGGTAGTAAATAGAGAAACAATACGTATAGATATAAAATATAGTTATAATAGATATAGGTGTAAAATATAGATATAATTGATATAATAGATACAGTTATAAAATATAGACATAATCGATATAATAGATATAGATATTAAATATAGACATAATAGATAATATATATAGGTATACAATATAGACATAATAGATATATAGACAGTTATAAAATATAGATATCATAGATATAATACATATAGGTATAAAATACAGACGTAATAGATATAGGTATAAAATATAGACATAATAGATATAATAGATACAGATGCAAAATATAGACATAATAGATATAATAGATATAGGTATAAAATAAAGACTAAATAAATATAGGTATAAAATACAGACATAATAAATATAGGTATAAAATACAGACATAATAGATATACCTACAAAATATAGACATAACAGTTATAAATATATAGCGATGAAATATAGACGTAATAGATATAATAGATATAGGTATAAAATATAGCCATAATAGATATAATAGATATAGGTATAAAATATAGACATAATAGATATAGGTATAATATATAGACATAATAGATATAATACATATAGGTATGAAATACAGACATAACCGATATTATACATATGTGTATAAAATATAGACAAAATAGATGTAATGGACATAGGTATAAAATATAGACATAATAGATATAATAGATATCGGTATAAAATGTAGACATAAAAGATATAATAGATAGGGTATAAAATGTAGATATAAAAGATATAGGTAAAAATATGTATATAATAGATAAAGGTATAAAATATAGATATAATAGATATAGTATGAAATATAAATATAATGGATATAATAGATAAAGATATAAAATATAGACATAATAGATATAGGTATAATATTTAGACATAATAGATATAATACATATAGGTATAAAAGGCAGACATAATAGATATAATAGATATAGGTATAAAATATAGACATAATAGATATTGGTATAAAATATAGACATAAAGATATAATAGATATACGTATAAAATATACACAGAATAGATATAATAGATATAGGTGTAAAATATAGACATAATAGATATAGATATAAAATATAGACATAATTGTTATAATAGATATAAGTATAAAATATAGACATAATACATATAGGTATAATAATTAGACATAATAGATATAATAGATATAGGTATAAAATATAGATATAATAGATGTAGGTAAAAATATAGTTATAATAGATGTAGGTATAAAATATAGATATAATAGATATAAGAGTCATAGGTATAAAATATAGACATAATAGGTATAATAGATATAGGTATAAAATATAGACATAATAGATATAATAGATATAGGTATAAATTCTAGACATAATGGATATAATACATATAGATATAAAATCTAGACATAATAGGTATAGTTGATATACGTATAAAATATAGACATAATAGATATAATAGATATAGGTATAAAATATACACAAAATAGATATAACAGATATAGGTATAAAATATAGATATAATCATATAGGTATAAAATATAGATATAAGTGTTTTAATATAATATGTATAAAATATAGATATAATAAATAGAGTTATAAATATAAATATAACAGATACAATAGATATAGGTATAAATACAGATAAAATAGTTGTAGTCATAAAATATAGACATAAAAGATATAATAGATATAGGTATATAATATAGACATAATAGATAATATATATAGGTATAAAATATAGACATAATAGATAAAATAGATATAGGAAGAAATATAGATATAATAGAGGTATAAAATATAGATATATAGATATAATTATAAAAAATATAAATATAATAGATATAATTCATATAGGTAAAAAACATAGATATAATGTATATAGGTATAAAATATGGTTAAAATAGATATAGGTATAAAATATAGATATAATAGATATAATAGATATAGGTATAAAATATAGACATAATAGCTATAACAGATACAGTTATAAAATATAGACATAATAGTTATAATAGATATAGGTATAAAATATAGACATAACAGATACAGGTACAATATTTAGACATAATAGATATAATAGATATAGGTATAAAATATAGAAATATATATATTATAGATAAGGTATAAAACGTAGACATAATAGATGTAATAGATATAGCTATAAAATATAGACATAATAGATATTGGTATAAAATATAGACATAATAGATATAATAGATATAGTTATAAAATATAGACCTAATAGGTATTATAGATATAGGCATAAAATAGAAATAACAGATATAATAGATATGGGTCTAAAATATAGACATATTAGATATAATAGATAAAGGTATAAAACACAGACTAATAGATATAATAGATATAGGTAAAAAATATAGATATAATGGATAAAGGTATAAAATATGGTTATAATAGATACAAGTATAAAACATAGATACAATAGATATAATAGATATAGGCATAAAATATAGACATAATAGATATGATAAAAATATGTATAAAATATAGATATAATAGATATAATGGATGTAGCTATCAAACATAGATATAATAGATATAGCTATAAAATACAGATATAGTGGATATAATAGATATAGGTATAAAATGTAGACATAATAGATATAATAGATATAGGTGTAAAATATACACATAATATATAGTTATAAAATATAAACATAATAGTTATAATAGATATAGGTATAAAATATAGACATAATAGATATAGGTATAATATTTAGACATAATAAATATAATAGATAGGGGTATAAAATATAGACATAAAAGATATAATAAATATAGTTATAAAATATACACATAATAGATATTATAGATAAAGGTATAAAATATAGACAAAATGGATATAGGTATAAAATAGAGATATAAAAGATATAGTAGATATAGTTATAAAATTTAGACGTAATAGATATTATAGATATAGTTATAAAATATAAACAAAATAGATATATTAGATGTGGGTATAAAATATAGACATAATAGATATAATAGATATAGTTATGAAATACAGACATAATAGATATAATAGATATAGGTATAAAATATAGACATAATAGATATGATATATATTGGTATAACATATAGACATAATGGATATGATAGATATAGGTAAAAAATATAGACATAATAGATATAATAGAAATAGGTATAAAATATAGACGTAAGAGATATAATAGATATAGGTATAAAACATAGACATAATAGATATAATAGATACAGGTATAAAGTATACATATAACAGATATAGGTATAAAATATAGCTATAGTGGATATATAGATATAACTAAAATATAGACATAATAGATATAATAGATATAGGTATAAAATATAGTCATGTTAGATAAAATAGATAAAGTTATAAAATATAGACATAATAGATATAATAGATATTGGTATACAATATAGACATAATAGATATAGGTATGAAATATATACATAATAGATATAATAGATATAGGTATAAAATATAGATATAGATAAAATTATAAAATATAAATAGATATATAGATATAGGTATAAAATATCGATATAATAGATATAGGTATAAAATATAGTTGTAATAGATGTCGGTATAATATATGATATAATAGATATAACAGATATAGTTATAAAAGATAGACATAATAGATATAATAGATATAGGTATAAAATATAGATATAATGGATATAGATATCAAATATAGATACAACAGATATAGGTATAAAATATAGATATAGTGGATATAATAGATATAGGTATAAAATATAGACATAATAGATATAATAGATATAGGAATAAAATGTAGACATATAGATATAAAAGATAAAGATATAAAATATAGACATAATAGATATAATGGATATAGGTATAATATATAGACATCATAGATATAGGTATAAAATATAAACATAAAAGATATAATATAGGTAAAAAATATAGACATAAGAGATATAATAGATATAGGTATGAAATATATAATAAATATTATCGATACAGGTATAAAATATAGACATAATAGATGTAATAGATATAGGTATAAAATATAGACATAATAGATATAACTGATATAGAAATAAAATGTAGACATAATTGAAATAAGTATAATAGATATAAAAGATAAAGATATAAAATATAGACATAATAGAAATAATAGATATTGTTATAAAATATAGACATAATAGATATAGGTATAAAGTATAGACATAATAGATATAAAATATCGGCATAAAATATAGACATAATACATACAAAAGATATAGGTATAAAATATAGACCTAATAGATACAATAGATATATTATAAAATATATACATAATAGATATTATAGATATAGGTAAAAATATAGACATAATAGATATGATATATAGGCATAAAATATAGACATAATAGATATGATAGATATAGGCATAAAATATAGACATAATAGATATAATCGATATAGGTATAAAATACAGACATAATAGATATAATAGATACAGGTACAAAATATAGATATAATAGATATAGTTATAAAATATAGATATAATAGTTATAGATATATATGTAAAAAAGTAGATACAATAGATACAGCTATAAAATATAGACAATAGATATAATAGATAGAGATATAAAATATAGATATAATAGATATAATTATAAAATATAAATATAATAGATATAGTAGATATAGGTAAAAATTATAGATATAATGGATATAGGTATAAAATATGGTTATAATAGATATAGGTATAAAATATAGATATAATAGATATAGGCATAAAATATAGACATAATAGGTATGACATATATGTATGAAATATGGATATAATAGATATAATGGATATAGGTATCAAATATAGATATAATAGATATAGGTATAAAATATAGATATAGTGGATATAAGAGATATAGGCATAAAATATAGACATAATAGATATAATAGATATAGGTATAAAATATAGACATAAAATATTATAGATAAAGATATAAAATATAGACATAATAGATATAGGTATATCAATTTTGTTGATCTTTTCAAAAAAACCAACTCCTGGATTCACTGATTTTTTGGAGGGTTTTTTGTGTCTCTATCTCCTTCAGTTCTGCTCTGATCTTAGTTATTTCTTGCCTTCTGCTAGCTTTTGAATGTGATTGCTCTTGCCTCTCTAGTTCTTTTAATTGTGATGTTAGAGTGTCAATTTTAGATCTTTCCTGCTTTCTCTTGTGGGCATTTAGTGCTATAAATTTCCCTCTACACACTGCTTTAAATGTGTCCCAGAGATTCTGGTATGTTGTATCTTTGTTCTCATTGGTTTCAAAGAACATCTTTATTTCCGCTTTCATTTCGTTATGTACCCAGTAGTCATTCAGGAGCAGGTTGTTCAGTTTCCATGTAGTTGAGCGGTTTTGATTGAGTTTCTTAGTCCTGAGTTCTAGTTTGATTGCACTGTGGTCTGAGAGACAGTTTGTTATAATTTCTGTTCTTTTACATTTGCTGAGGAGTACTTTACTTCCAATTATGTGGTCAATTTTGGAATAAGTGCGATGTGGTGCTGAGAAGAATGTATATTCTGTTGATTTGGGGTGGAGAGTTCTATAGATGTTCATATAGATGTCTATTAGGTCCGCTTGGTGCAGAGATGAGTTCAATTCCTGGATATCCTTGTTAACTTTCTGTCTCGTTGATCTGTCTAATGTTGACAGCGGAGTGTTGAAGTCTCCCATTATTATTGTATGGGAGTCTAAGTCTCTTTGTAAGTGTGTAGAGGGAAATTTATAGCACTAAATGCCCACAAGAGAAAGCAGGAAAGATCTAAAATTGACACTCTAACATCACAATTAAAAGAACTAGAGAGGCAAGAGCAATCACATTCAAAAGCTAGCAGAAGGCAAAAAACTAAGATCAGAGCAGAACTGAAGGAGATAGAGACACAAAAAACCCTCCAAAAAATCAATGAATCCAGGAGTTGGTTTTTTGAAAAGATCAACAAAATTGACAGACCGCTAGCAAGGCTAATAAAGAAAAAAAGAGAGAGGAATCAAATAGATGCAATAAAAAATGATAAAGGGGATATCACCACTGACCCCACAGAAATACAAACTACCATCAGAGAATACTATAAACGCCTCTACGCAAATCAACTAGAAAATCTAGAAGAAATGGATAATTTCCTGGACACTTACACTCTCCCAAGGCTAAACCAGGAAGAAGTTGAATCCCTGAATAGACCAATAGCAGGCTCTGAAATTGAGGCAATAATTAATAGCCTACCCACCAAAAAAAGTCCAGGACCAGATGGATTCACAGCTGAATTCTACCAGAGGTACAAGGAGGAGCTGGTACCATTCCTTCTGAAACTATTCCAATCAATAGAAAAAGAGGGAATCCTCCCTAACTCATTTTATGAGGCCAACATGATCCTGATAGCAAAGCCTGGCAGAGACACAACAAAAAAGAGAATTTTAGACCAATATCCCTGATGAACATTGATGCAAAAATCCTCAATAAAATACTGGCAAACCGGATTCAGCAGCACATCAAAAAGCTTATCCACCATGATCAAGTGGGCTTCATCCCTGGGATGCAAGGCTGGTTCAACATTCGCAAATCAATAAACGTAATCCAGCATATAAACAGAACCAAAGACAAGAACCACATGATTGTCTCAATAGATGCAGAAAAGGCTTTTGACAAAATTCAACAGCCCTTCATGCTAAAACGCTCAATAAATTCGGTATTGATGGAACATACCTCAAAATAATAAGAGCTATTTATGACAAACCCACAGCTAATATCATACTGAATGGGCAAAAACTGGAAAAATTCCCTTTGAAAACTGGCACAAGACAGGGATGCCCTCTCTCACCACTCCTATTCAACATAGTGTTGGAAGTTCTGGCTAGGGCAATCAGGCAAGAGAAAGAAATCAAGGGTATCCAGTTAGGAAAAGAAGAAGTCAAATTGTCCCTGTTTGCAGATGACATGATTGTATATTTAGAAAACCCCATCGTCTCAGCCCAAAATCTCCTTAAGCTGATAAGCAACTTCAGCAAAGTCTCAGGATACAAAATTAATGTGCAAAAATCACAAGCATTCTTATACACCAGTAACAGACAAGCAGAGAGCCAAATCAGGAATGAACTTCCATTCACAATTGCTTCAAAGAGAATAAAATACCTAGGAATCCAGCTTACAAGGGATGTAAAGGACCTCTTCAAGGAGAACTACAAACCACTGCTCAGTGAAATCAAAGAGGACACAAACAAATGGAAGAACATACCATACTCATGGATAGGAAGAATCAATATCGTGAAAATGGCCATACTCCCTAAGGTTATTTATAGATTCAATGCCATCCCCATCAAGCTACCAATGACTTTCTTCACAGAATTGGAAAAAACTGCTTTAAAGTTCATATGGAACCAAAAAAGAGCCCGCATTGCCAAGACAATCCTAAGTCAAAAGGACAAAGCTGGAGGCGTCACGCTACCTGACTTCAAACTATACTACAAGGCTACAGTAACCAAAACAGCATGGTACTGGTACCAAAACAGAGATATAGACCAATGGAACAGAACAGAGTCCTCAGAAATAATACCGCACATCTACAGCCATCTGATCTTTGACAAACCTGAGAGAAACAAGAAATGGGGAAATGATTCCCTATTTAATAAATGGTGCTGGGAAAATTGGCTAGCCATAAGTAGAAAGCTGAAACTGGATCCTTTCCTTACCCCTTATACGAAGATTAATTCAAGATGGATTAGAGACTTAAATGTTAGACCTAATACCATAAAAACCCTAGAAGAAAATCTAGGTAGTACCATTCAGGACATAGGCATGGGCAAGGACTTCATGTCTAAAACACCAAAAGCAACGGCAGCAAAAGCCAAAATTGACAAATGGGATCTAATTAAACTAAAGAGCTTTTGCACAGCAAAGAAACTACCATCAGAGTGAACAGGCAACCTACAGAATGGGAGAAAATTTTTGCAACCTACTCATCTGACAAAGGGCTAATATCCAGAATCTACAAAGAACTCAAACAAATATACGAGAAAAAAACAAACAACCCCATCAAAAAGTGGGGAAAGGATTTGAACAGACATTTCTCAAAAGAAGATATTCATACAGCCAACAGACACATGAAAAAATGCTCATCATCACTGGCCATCAGAGAAATGCAAATCAAAACCACAATGAGATACCATCTCACACCAGTTAGAATGGCAATCATTAAGAAGTCAGGAAACAACAGGTGTTGGAGAGGATGTGGAGAAATAGGAACACTTTTACACTGTTGGTGGGATTGTAAACTAGTTCAACCATTATGGAAAACAGTATGGCAATTCCTCAAGGATCTAGAACTAGATGTACCATATGACCCAGCCATCCCACTACTGGGTATATACCCAAAGGATTATAAATTAGTCTACTACAAAGACACATGTACACGTATGTTTATTGCGGCACTATTCACAATAGCAAAGACTTGGAATCAACCCAAATGTCCATCTGTGACAGACTGGATTAAGAAAATGTGGCACATATACACCATGGAATACGATGCAGCCATAAAAAAGGATGAGTTTGCGTCCTTTGTAGGGACATGGATGCAGCTGGAAACCATCATTCTTAGCAAACTATCACAAGAAGAGAAAACCAAACACCGCATGTTCTCACTCATAGGTGGGAACTGAACAATGAGATCACTTGGACTCGGGAAGGGAAACATCACACACTGGGGTCTATCATGGGGAGGGGGGAGGGGGAGGAGGGGAGGGATTGCATTGGGGAGTTATACATGATATAAATGATGAATTGATGGGTGCTGACGAGTTGATGGGTGCAGCACACCAACATGGCATAGGTATACATATGTAACAAACCTGCACGTTATGCACATGTACCCTAGAACTTAAAGTATAATAAAAAAAAAAAAAAAAAAAAATAGATATAGGTATAAAGTACAGACACAATAGATATAATAGATATAGGTATAAAATATAGACATGAGAGGTATAATAGATATAGTTTAAAATATAGACATATATATAATAATAGATATAGGTAAAAAATATAGACATAATAGATATAATAGATGTAGGTATAAAATATATACATAATAGATAAAATAGATATAGGTATAAAATACAGACATAATAGTTTAATAGATATAGGTATAAAATATAGATCTAATAGATATAGATATAGGTATAAAATATTAACATAATAGATATTATAGAGATGGGTATAAAGTATAGAAGTAACAGATATAATAGATATAGATGTAAAATATAGATAGTAGATATAACAGATATAGGTATAAAACACAGACATTGGATATATAGATATAGGTATAAAATAGACATAATAGATATATAGGTATAAAATATAGACATAATAGATATAGGTATAAAACATTGATATAATAGATTAATAGATATAGGTAAAAAATACAGTATAGTAGATATAAGAGATATTGGTATAAAATATAGACAAAATACATATAATAGATAAAGATATAAAATATAGACATAATAGGTATAATATACATAGGTATAAAATATGGACATAATAGATATACGTATAAAATATAGACATAATAGATATAATAGATATAGGTATAAAATATAGACAGAGTAGATATAATAGATATAGGTATGAAATATAGACATAATAGATATATAGATATAGTTATAAAATATAGACAGAAGAGATATAATAGATACAGGTATAAAATATAGACATAACAGATATCGGTATAAAATATAGACATAACAGATATAATACATATAGTTATAAAATATAGACATAACTGGTATAAAAATATAGGTATGAAATATAGACATAACAGATATAGGTATAAAATATACACATAATAGACACAATATATAGATGTATAAAATATAGACATAATAGATAAAAGAGATATACGTATAAAATATAGACATACTAGATATAATAGATATAGGTAAAATATAACATAACATATAGAATTTTAAATATACACATAATAGATACAATAGATATAGGTAAAATACAGACATAACAGATATAAGAGATATAGGAATAAAATACAGACATAATTGAAATAGGTATAAAATATAGACAAAATAGACATAAAAGATATCGGTATAAAATGTAGACATAATAGATATAATAAATATAGGTATAAAATATAGACATAATACATATAATAGATATAGATATGAAATATAGACATAACAGATATAATAGGTATTCGAATGAAATATAGACATCATAGATACAATAGATATATGTTTAAGATATAGACATAATAGATACAATAGATATAGATATAAAATATAGAATAGATATGATAGATATAGATATAAAATGTAGACATAATAGATATAGCTATAAAATATAAACATATGAGATATAATAATTACAGGTATAAAATATAGACATAATTGATAAAATAGATTTAGCTATAAAATATAGGCATAATAGATATAGGTATAAAATATAGACAAAATAGATATAGGTACACAGTATAGACATAAGAGATATAATAGATATACGCATAAAATATAGATATAATCGATATAATAGATATAGATACAAAATATAGGCAAAATAGATATAGGTACACAGTATAGACATAAGAGATATAATTGATTTAGGTATAAATACACACATAATAGATATAATAGATATAGGTATAAAATATAGACATAACAGACATAATAGATATAGGTATAAAATATAGACATTATAGATAAATAGATATAGGTATAAAGTATAGACATAATAGATATAATGGATATAGGTATAAAATATAGACAATGAAGATATAACAGATATAGGTATAAAATGTAGACATAATAGATATAATAGACATAGGTATAAAATACAGACATAATAGATAATAGATAGACATATGAAACATAAACATAGTAGGTATAATAGATATAGATATAAAATATGAACTAATAGATATAAGAGAGGTATGAAATTGAGACATAATAGATATAATAGACATAGGTATAAAATATAGACATAAATGATGTAATACATAGAGGTATAAATATAGACATCATAGATATAATAGATATAGGTATGAATATAGACATAATAGATATAGGTAATATATAGACATAATTGATAGAATAGATAGAGGTATAAATATACACATAAT
>NW_022143536.1:0-10816 GCF_007565055.1 Rhinopithecus roxellana
GCCGGGGGGCGGGGGACCCGCCCCCCCGCGATCCGGGGCCGCCAGCCGCCGCCACGCCACGCCCCCCGGCGGCTGGCGGACCCCCATCGCCGGGGGGCGGGGACCCGCCCCCCCGCGATCCGGGGCCGCCAGCCGCCGCCACGCCACGCCCCCCCGGCGGCTGGCGGACCCCCATCGCCGGGGGGCGGGGGACCCGCCCCCCCGCGATCCGGGGCCGCCAGCCGCCGCCACGCCACGCCCCCCCCGGCGGCTGGCGGACCCCCATCGCCGGGGGGCGGGGGACCCGCCCCCCCGCGATCCGGGGCCGCCAGCCGCCCCACGCCACGTCTATATTGGGAATCATATCGCAATCTTCCTCCTACAGATCAATTACATTATCCCAGCTGTGTGTCTACTCCCAGCAATATTGCCTGTCTATATTCCCTTCTTGGACGGAAATTTGAAGCAATATCATTGGGTGAGTGTACATCTTTTGTGATGTTTTAAGTAGTAACATCCTCCCCCTGGTGGATATCAACAACGATCAATTAATTATTAATATTAATAAATATATTAATTAATACTAATAATCGATATTAATGATCACAATAAACTTCGTAAAAATTTATGGTGGATTAAAATGATAAAGATTTGGAATGCTAATTAATATTAATATCAAAATAATTTTCAAAGAATGATATCCGGCATGAATGTTACTTAAATCAATAAAAAGTGATGCGGATAAGAAAATTCCGATTAGTATTAGGAACTAATAATATTGTTCATTAACATGAATATTAATAATTAATAGTAAGATTGCATAATCAGGTACTTAAAATAATGAAAATTAAAATGGTATCCTATTATTAGTACCGTTGAGAATATGAAAATCGATCATTGGTGTGTAATAACTATATTATTACCGGAATACCACAGGCAGTGTACACCTATTGTGGGCCCCAAACGCCACCACATTACGGCCCCCACGACTGGGGCCTCCATCGCGGGGGGCGGGGGACCCGCCCCCCCGCGATCCGGGGCCGCCAGCCGCCGCCACGCCACCCCCCCGCGGCTGGCGGACCCCCATCGCCGGGGGGCGGGGGACCCGCCCCCCCGCGATCCGGGGCCGCCAGCCGCCGCCACGCCACCCCCCCGCCGGCGGCTGGCGGACCCCCATCGCCGGGGGGCGGGGGACCCGCCCCCCCGCGATCCGGGGCCGCCAGCCGCCGCCACGCCACGCCCCCCCGGCGGCTGGCGGACCCCCATCGCCGGGGGGCGGGGGACCCCCCCCCCGCGATCCGGGGCCGCCAGCCGCCGCCACGCCACGCCCCCCCGGCGGCTGGCGGACCCCCATCGCCGGGGGGCGGGGGACCCGCCCCCCCGCGATCCGGGGCCGCCAGCCGCCGCCACGCCACGCCCCCCCGGCGGCTGGCGGACCCCCATCGCCGGGGGGCGGGGGACCCGCCCCCCCGCGATCCGGGGCCGCCAGCCGCCGCCACGCCACGCCCCCCCGGCGGCTGGCGGACCCCCATCGCCGGGGGGCGGGGGACCCGCCCCCCCGCGATCCGGGGCCGCCAGCCGCCGCCACGCCACGCCCCCCCGGCGGCTGGCGGACCCCCATCGCCGGGGGGCGGGGGACCCGCCCCCCGCGATCCGGGGCCGCCAGCCGCCGCCACGCCACGCCCCCCCGGCGGCTGGCGGACCCCCATCGCCGGGGGGCGGGGGACCCGCCCCCCCGCGATCCGGGGCCGCCAGCCGCCGCCACGCCACGCCCCCCCGGCGGCTGGCGGACCCCCATCGCCGGGGGGCGGGGGACCCGCCCCCCCGCGATCCGGGGCCGCCAGCCGCCGCCACGCCACGCCCCCCCGGCGGCTGGCGGACCCCCATCGCCGGGGGGCGGGGGACCCGCCCCCCCGCGATCCGGGGCCGCCAGCCGCCGCCACGCCACGCCCCCCCGGCGGCTGGCGGACCCCCATCGCCGGGGGGCGGGGGACCCGCCCCCCCGCGATCCGGGGCCGCCAGCCGCCGCCACGCCACGCCCCCCCGGCGGCTGGCGGACCCCCATCGCCGGGGGGCGGGGGACCCGCCCCCCCGCGATCCGGGGCCGCCAGCCGCCGCCACGCCACGCCCCCCCGGCGGCTGGCGGACCCCCATCGCCGGGGGGCGGGGGACCCGCCCCCCCGCGATCCGGGGCCGCCAGCCGCCGCCACGCCACGCCCCCCCGGCTGGCGGACCCCCATCGCCGGGGGGCGGGGGACCCGCCCCCCCGCGATCCGGGGCCGCCAGCCGCCGCCACGCCACGCCCCCCGGCGGCTGGCGGACCCCCATCGCCGGGGGGCGGGGGACCCGCCCCCCCGCGATCCGGGGCCGCCAGCCGCCGCCACGCCCACGCCCCCCCGGCGGCTGGCGGACCCCCATCGCCGGGGGGCGGGGGACCCGCCCCCCCGCGATCCGGGGCCGCCAGCCGCCGCCACGCCACGCCCCCCCGGCGGCTGGCGGACCCCCATCGCCGGGGGGCGGGGGACCCGCCCCCCGCGATCCGGGGCCGCCAGCCGCCGCCACGCCACGTCTATATTGGGAATCATATCGCAATCTTCCTCCTACAGATCAATTACATTATCCCAGCTGTGTGTCTACTCCCAGCAATATTGCCTGTCTATATTCCCTTCTTGGACGGAAATTTGAAGCAATATCATTGGGTGAGTGTACATCTTTTGTGATGTTTTAAGTAGTAACATCCTCCCCCTGGTGGATATCAACAACGATCAATTAATTATTAATATTAATAAATATATTACATATTAATACTAATAATCGATATTAATGATCACAATAAACTTCGTAAAAATTTATGGTGGATTAAAATGATAAAGATTTGGAATGCTAATTAATATTAATATCAAAAATTTTCAAAGAATTATCCGGCATGAATGTTACTTAAATCAATAAAAAGTGATGCGGATAAGAAAATTCCGATTAGTATTAGGAACTAATAATATTGTTCATTAACATGAATATTAATAATTAATAGTAAGATTGCATAATCAGGTACTTAAAATAATGAAAATTAAAATGGTATCCTATTATTAGTACCGTTGAGAATATGAAAATCGATCATTGGTGTGTAATAACTATATTATTACCGGAAATACCACAGGCAGTGTACACCTATTGTGGGCCCCAAACGCCACCACATACGGCCCCACGACTGGGGCCTCCATCGCAGGGGGGCGGGGGACCCGCCCCCCGCGATCCGGGGCCGCCAGCCGCCGCCACGCCACCCCCCCCGCGCGGCTGGCGGACCCCCATCGCCGGGGGGCGGGGGACCCGCCCCCCCGATCCGGGGCCGCCAGCCGCCGCCACGCCACGCCCCGCCCGGCGGCTGGCGGACCCCCATCGCCGGGGGGCGGGGGACCCGCCCCCCCGATCCGGGGCCGCCAGCCGCCGCCGCCACGCCACCCCCCGCGGCGGCTGGCGGACCCCCATCGCCGGGGGCGGGGGACCCGCCCCCCCGCGATCCGGGGCCGCCAGCCGCCGCCACGCCACGCCCCCCCGGCGGCTGGCGGACCCCCATCGCCGGGGGGCGGGGACCCGCCCCCCCGCGATCCGGGGCCGCCAGCCGCCGCCACGCCACGCCCCCCCGGCGGCCGGACCCCCCGCCGGGGGGCGGGGGACCCCCCCCCCCGATCCGGGGCCGCCAGCCGCCGCCACGCCACGCCCCCCGGCGGCTGGCGGACCCCCATCGCCGGGGGGCGGGGGACCCGCCCCCCCGCGATCCGGGGCCGCCAGCCGCCGCCACGCCACGCCCCCCCCGGCTGGCGGACCCCCATCGCCGGGGGGCGGGGGACCCGCCCCCCCGCGATCCGGGGCCGCCAGCCGCCGCCACGCCACGCCCCCCCGGCGGCTGGCGGACCCCCATCGCCGGGGGGCGGGGGACCCGCCCCCCCGCGATCGGGGCCGCCAGCCGCCGCCACGCCACGCCCCCCCGGCGGCTGGCGGACCCCCATCGCCGGGGGGCGGGGGACCCGCCCCCCCGCGATCCGGGGCCGCCAGCCGCCGCCACGCCCCCCCCCGGCGGCTGGCGGACCCCCATCGCCGGGGGGCGGGGGACCCGCCCCCCCGCGATCCGGGGCCCGCCGCCACGCCACGCCCCCCCGGCGGCTGGCGGACCCCCATCGCCGGGGGCGGGGGACCCGCCCCCCCGATCCGGGGCCGCCAGCCGCCGCCACGCCACGCCCCCCCGGCGGCTGGCGGACCCCCATCGCCGGGGGGCGGGGGACCCGCCCCCCCGCGATCCGGGGCCGCCAGCCGCCGCCCGCCACGCCCCCCCCCGGCTGGCGGACCCCCATCGCCGGGGGGCGGGGGACCCGCCCCCCGCGATCCGGGGCCGCCAGCCGCCGCCACGCCACGCCCCCCCGGCGGCTGGCGGACCCCCATCGCCGGGGGGCGGGGGACCCGCCCCCCCGCGATCCGGGGCCGCCAGCCGCCGCCACGCCACGCCCCCCCGGCGGCTGGCGGACCCCCATCGCCGGGGGGCGGGGGACCCGCCCCCCCGCGATCCGGGGCCGCCAGCCGCCGCCACGCCACGCCCCCCCGGCGGCTGGCGGACCCCTCGCCGGGGGCGGGGGACCCGCCCCCCCGCGATCCGGGGCCGCCAGCCGCCCCGCGCCACGCCCCCCCGGCGGCTGGCGGACCCCCATCGCCGGGGGGCGGGGACCCGCCCCCCCGCGATCCGGGCCGCCAGCCGCCCACGCCACGTCTATATTGGGAATCATATCGCAATCTTCCTCTACAGATCAATTACATTATCCCAGCTGTGTGTCTACTCCCAGCAATATTGCCTGTCTATATCCCCTTCTTGGACGGAAATTTGAAGCAATATCATTGGGTGAGTGTAATCTTTTGTGATGTTTTAAGTAGTAACATCCTCCCCCGGTGGATATC
Organism: Rhinopithecus roxellana; assembly: GCF_007565055.1. NCBI lineage: Eukaryota > Metazoa > Chordata > Mammalia > Primates > Cercopithecidae > Rhinopithecus > Rhinopithecus roxellana. Next base: position 4,924 of record NW_022143536.1, read on the forward strand.
AACAACGATCAATTAATTATTAATATTAATAAATATATTACATATTAATACTAATAATCGATATTAATGATCACAATAAACTTCGTAAAAATTTATGGTGGATTAAAATGATAAAGATTTGGAATGCTAATTAATATTAATATCAAAAATAATTTTCAAAGAATGATATCCGGCATGAATGTTACTTAAATCAATAAAAAGTGATGCGGATAAGAAAAATTCCGATTAGTATTAGGAACTAATAATATTGTTCATTAACATGATATTAATAATTAATAGTAAGATTGCATAATCAGGTACTTAAAAAATGAAAATTAAAATGGTATCCTATTATTAGTACCGTTGAGAAATATGAAAATCGATCATTGGTGTGTAATAACTATATTATTACCGGAAATACCACAGGCAGTGTACACAGGCCCCCGGGATCCGGGGCCGCCAGCCGCCGCCACGCCACCCCCCGCCGGCGGCTGGCGGACCCCCATCGCCGGGGGGCGGGGGACCCGCCCCCCCGCGATCCGGGGCCGCCAGCCGCCGCCACGCCACGCCCCCCCGGCGGCTGGCGGACCCCCATCGCCGGGGGGCGGGGGACCCGCCCCCCCGCGATCCGGGGCCGCCAGCCGCCGCCACGCCACCCCCCCGGCGGCTGGCGGACCCCATCGCCGGGGGCGGGGGACCCGCCCCCCCGCGATCCGGGGCCGCCAGCCGCCGCCACGCCACCCCCCGCCGGCGGCTGGCGGACCCCCATCGCCGGGGGGCGGGGGACCCGCCCCCCGCGATCCGGGGCCGCCAGCCGCCGCCACGCCACGCCCCCCCGGCGGCTGGCGGACCCCCATCGCCGGGGGGCGGGGGACCCGCCCCCCCGCGATCCGGGGCCGCCAGCCGCCGCCACGCCACCCCCCCGGCGGCTGGCGGACCCCCATCGCCGGGGGGCGGGGGACCCGCCCCCCCCGATCCGGGGCCGCCAGCCGCCGCCACGCCACGCCCCCCCGGCGGCTGGCGGACCCCCATCGCCGGGGGGCGGGGGACCCGCCCCCCCGCGATCCGGGGCCGCCAGCCGCCGCCACGCCACGCCCCCCCGGCGGCTGGCGGACCCCCATCGCCGGGGGGCGGGGGACCCGCCCCCCCGCGATCCGGGGCCGCCAGCCGCCGCCACGCCACGCCCCCCCGGCGGCTGGCGGACCCCCATCGCCGGGGGCGGGGGACCCGCCCCCCGCGATCCGGGGCCGCCAGCCGCCGCCACGCCACGCCCCCCCGGCGGCTGGCGGACCCCCATCGCCGGGGGGCGGGGGACCCGCCCCCCCGCGATCCGGGGCCGCCAGCCGCCGCCACGCCACGCCCCCCCGGCGGCTGGCGGACCCCCATCGCCGGGGGGCGGGGGACCCGCCCCCCCGCGATCCGGGGCCGCCAGCCGCCGCCACGCCACGCCCCCCGGCGGCTGGCGGACCCCCATCGCCGGGGGCGGGGGACCCGCCCCCCCCGATCCGGGGCCGCCAGCCGCCGCCACGCCACGCCCCCCCGGCGGCTGGCGGACCCCCATCGCCGGGGGGCGGGGGACCCGCCCCCCCGCGATCCGGGGCCGCCAGCCGCCGCCACGCCACGCCCCCCCGGCGGCTGGCGGACCCCCATCGCCGGGGGGCGGGGGACCCGCCCCCCCGCGATCCGGGGCCGCCAGCCGCCGCCACGCCACGCCCCCCCGGCGGCTGGCGGACCCCCATCGCCGGGGGGCGGGGGACCCGCCCCCCCGCGATCCGGGGCCGCCAGCCGCCGCCACGCCACGCCCCCCCGGCGGCTGGCGGACCCCCATCGCCGGGGGGCGGGGGACCCCCCCCCCCGCGATCCGGGGCCGCCAGCCGCCGCCACGCCACGCCCCCCCGGCGGCGGACCCCCATCGCCGGGGGGCGGGGGACCCGCCCCCCCCGATCCGGGGCCGCCAGCCGCCGCCACGCCACGCCCCCCGGCGGCTGGCGGACCCCCATCGCCGGGGGGCGGGGGACCCGCCCCCCCGATCCGGGGCCGCCAGCCGCCGCCACGCCACGCCCCCCCGGCGGCTGGCGGACCCCCATCGCCGGGGGGCGGGGGACCCGCCCCCCCGCGATCCGGGGCCGCCAGCCGCCGCCACGCCACGCCCCCCCGGCGGCTGGCGGACCCCCATCGCCGGGGGGCGGGGGACCCGCCCCCCCGCGATCCGGGGCCGCCAGCCGCCGCCACGCCACGCCCCCCGGCGGCTGGCGGACCCCCATCGCCGGGGGGCGGGGGACCCGCCCCCCCGCGATCCGGGGCCGCCAGCCGCCGCCACGCCACGCCCCCCCGGCGGCTGGCGGACCCCCATCGCCGGGGGGCGGGGGACCCGCCCCCCCGCGATCCGGGGCCGCCAGCCGCCGCCACGCCACGCCCCCCGGCGGCTGGCGGACCCCCATCGCCGGGGGCGGGGGACCCGCCCCCCCGCGATCCGGGGCCGCCAGCCGCCGCCACGCCACGCCCCCCCGGCGGCTGGCGGACCCCCATCGCCGGGGGCGGGGGACCCGCCCCCCCGCGATCCGGGGCCGCCAGCCGCCGCCACGCCACGCCCCCCGGCGGCTGGCGGACCCCCATCGCCGGGGGGCGGGGGACCCGCCCCCCCGCGATCCGGGGCCGCCAGCCGCCGCCACGCCACGTCTATATTGGGAATCATATCGCAATCTTCCTCCTAAGATCAATTACATTATCCCAGCTGTGTGTCTACTCCCAGCAATATTGCCTGTCTATATCCCCTTCTTGGACGGAAATTTGAAGCAATATCATTGGGTGAGTGTACATCTTTTGTGATGTTTTAAGTAGTAACATCCTCCCCCTGGTGGATATCAACAACGATCAATTAATTATTAATTAATAAATATATTAATACTAATAATCGATATTAATGATCACAATAAACTTCGTAAAAATTTATGGTGGATTAAAATGATAAAGATTTGGAATGCTAATTAATATTAATATCAAAAATAATTTCAAATGATATCCGGCATGAATGTTTTAAATCAATAAAAGTGATGCGGATAAGAAAATTCCGATTAGTATTAGGAACTAATAATATTGTTCATTAACATGAATATAATTAATAGTAAGATTGCATAATCAGGTACTTAAAATAATGAAAATTAAAATGGTATCCTATTATTAGTACCGTTGAGAAATATGAAATCGATCATTGGTGTAATAACTATATATTACCGGAAATACCACAGGCAGTGTACACACATGGGGCCCCACGCCGCCACGCCACCCCCCCCGGCGGGGCCCCATCGCCGGGGGGCGGGGGACCCGCCCCCCGCGATCCGGGGCCGCCAGCCGCCGCCACGCCACGCCCCCCGGCGGCTGGCGGACCCCCATCGCCGGGGGGCGGGGGACCCGCCCCCCGCGATCCGGGGCCGCCAGCCGCCGCCACGCCACGCCCCCCCGGCGGCGGCTGGCGGACCCCCATCGCCGGGGGGCGGGGGACCCGCCCCCCGCGATCCGGGGCCGCCAGCCGCCGCCACGCCACGCCCCCCCGGCGGCTGGCGGACCCCCATCGCCGGGGGGCGGGGGACCCGCCCCCCCGCGATCCGGGGCCGCCAGCCGCCGCCACGCCACCCCCCCCGGCGGCTGGCGGACCCCCATCGCCGGGGGGCGGGGGACCCGCCCCCCCGCGATCCGGGGCCGCCAGCCGCCGCCACGCCACGCCCCCCGGCGGCTGGCGGACCCCCATCGCCGGGGGGCGGGGGACCCGCCCCCCCGCGATCCGGGGCCGCCAGCCGCCGCCACGCCACGCCCCCCCGGCGGCTGGCGGACCCCCATCGCCGGGGGGCGGGGGACCCGCCCCCCCGCGATCCGGGGCCGCCAGCCGCCGCCACGCCACGCCCCCCCGGCGGCTGGCGGACCCCCATCGCCGGGGGGCGGGGGACCCGCCCCCCCGCGATCCGGGGCCGCCAGCCGCCGCCACGCCACGCCCCCCCGGCGGCTGGCGGACCCCCATCGCCGGGGGGCGGGGGACCCGCCCCCCCGCGATCCGGGGCCGCCAGCCGCCGCCACGCCACGCCCCCCGGCGGCTGGCGGACCCCCATCGCCGGGGGGCGGGGGACCCGCCCCCCCGCGATCCGGGGCCGCCAGCCGCCGCCACGCCACGCCCCCCCGGCGGCTGGCGGACCCCCATCGCCGGGGGGCGGGGGACCCGCCCCCCCGCGATCCGGGGCCGCCAGCCGCCGCCACGCCACGCCCCCCGGCGGCTGGCGGACCCCCATCGCCGGGGGGCGGGGGACCCGCCCCCCGCGATCCGGGGCCGCCAGCCGCCGCCACGCCACGCCCCCCCGGCGGCTGGCGGACCCCCATCGCCGGGGGGCGGGGGACCCGCCCCCCCGATCCGGGGCCGCCAGCCGCCGCCACGCCACGCCCCCCGGCGTGGCGGACCCCCATCGCCGGGGGGCGGGGGACCCGCCCCCCCGCGATCCGGGGCCGCCAGCCGCCGCCACGCCACGCCCCCCCGGCGGCTGGCGGACCCCCATCGCCGGGGGGCGGGGGACCCGCCCCCCCGCGATCCGGGGCCGCCAGCCGCCGCCACGCCACGCCCCCCCGGCGGCTGGCGGACCCCCATCGCCGGGGGGCGGGGGACCCGCCCCCCCGCGATCCGGGGCCGCCAGCCGCCGCCACGCCACGCCCCCCGGCGGCTGGCGGACCCCCATCGCCGGGGGGCGGGGGACCCGCCCCCCCGCGATCCGGGGCCGCCAGCCGCCGCCACGCCACGCCCCCCGGCGGCTGGCGGACCCCCATCGCCGGGGGGCGGGGGACCCGCCCCCCCGCGATCCGGGGCCGCCAGCCGCCGCCACGCCACGCCCCCCCGGCGGCTGGCGGACCCCCATCGCCGGGGGGCGGGGGACCCGCCCCCCCGCGATCCGGGGCCGCCAGCCGCCGCCACGCCACGCCCCCCCGGCGGCTGGCGGACCCCCATCGCCGGGGGGCGGGGGACCCGCCCCCCCGCGATCCGGGGCCGCCAGCCGCCGCCACGCCACGCCCCCCGGCGGTGGCGGACCCCCATCGCCGGGGGGCGGGGACCCGCCCCCCCGCGATCCGGGGCCGCCAGCCGCCGCCACGCCACGCCCCCCGGCGGCTGGCGGACCCCCATCGCCGGGGGGCGGGGGACCCGCCCCCCCGCGATCCGGGGCCGCCAGCCGCCGCCACGCCACGCCCCCCCGGCGGCTGGCGGACCCCCATCGCCGGGGGGCGGGGGACCCGCCCCCCCGCGATCCGGGGCCGCCAGCCGCCGCCACGCCACGCCCCCCGGCGGCTGGCGGACCCCCATCGCCGGGGGCGGGGGACCCGCCCCCCCGCGATCCGGGGCCGCCAGCCGCCACGCCACGCCCCCCGGCGGCTGGCGGACCCCCATCGCCGGGGGGGGGGACCCGCCCCCCCGCGATCCGGGGCCGCCAGCCGCCGCCACGGCCCCCCCGGCGGCTGGCGGACCCCCATCGCCGGGGGGGGGGGACCCGCCCCCCCGCGATCCGGGGCCGCCAGCCGCCGCCACGCCACGCCCCCCGGCTGGCGGACCCCCATCGCCGGGGGGCGGGGGACCCGCCCCCCGCGATCCGGGGCCGCCAGCCGCCGCGCCACGCCCCCCCCCGGCGGCTGGCGGACCCCCATCGCCGGGGGCGGGGGACCCGCCCCCCGCGATCCGGGGCCGCCAGCCGCCGCCACGCCACGCCCCCCCGGCGGCTGGCGGACCCCCATCGCCGGGGGGCGGGGGACCCGCCCCCCCGCGATCCGGGGCCGCCAGCCGCCGCCACGCCACGCCCCCCCCGGCTACCCCCCATCGCCGGGGGCGGGGGACCCGCCCCCCCGATCCGGGCCGCCAGCCGCCGCCACGCCACGCCCCCCCCGCTTG
>NW_022143537.1:0-3364 GCF_007565055.1 Rhinopithecus roxellana
TCACTGCAACCTCTGCCTCCCAGGTTCCAGCAATTCTCCTGCCTCAGCCTCCTGAGTAGCTGGGATTACAGGTGCCTGCCACCATGACCAGCTAATTTTTGTATTTTTAGTAGAGACGGAGTTTCACCATGTTGGCCAGGGTGGTCTCAAACTTCTGACCTCAGGTGATCTGCCCTTCTCAGCCTCCCGAAGTTCTGGGATTACAGGCATGAGCCACCGCACCAAGCCAGAGATCACTAACATTTTGAAGTTGGATAGTTCATTCTTTCAACAACTGTTAAGTTGGTAAGTGTATCAGTCACTGTTCTGGGTGAAGCATGAGCAAGACAGATGAGGACTTTTCCCTTGGAGTTTGCTTATGGTCAGGGAGAATAGATGAGATGATCTCAAAGGACAGGAAGTAAGGAAAGGACATTTGAGCTCTCGTGAATGAACCACTATGTGGATTTCTGGAGGGAGAACACTTCAGATGGAGAGAACAACAACGGTAAAGACCCTAAGGTAAGAGCGAGCTTAAATGTCTAAGGAACAGACAGAAAAAGGCTAGTGTAGCAGTGAGGAGAGGACAGCAGAAGACAAGCTGAGAGAGACGCGCAAGCCTGGGCACGTAGGTCTCGGTGGGTCACAGGAAGGAACTGGTTTTTGTGTGTGTTGTGTTTCAGTTTTGTGGTAGGCTGAATGAGGCCCCGCTGTGTCCCATTCCAGAGCCTGTGTGACTATGTTAGCTTACATAGTAAAAGGGACGCTGCGGCTGTGAGTAAGTAGAGGATCCTGACGTGGGGAGACCATCTGGGTGGACCCAATGTGATAACAAAGGTTCTTATAAGAGTAGGGCAGGAGGATCAGAGTCAGAGAATGAGGAAGAGGCTGTGAGCCAAGAAGTGTAGGCAGCCTGTAGCAGGTGAGAGTTTGGATTATCCTCTGAAGCCTCCAGAAGGAAAACAGCCCTGCCAACACCCTGATTTTCGACTTCTGAGCTGCAGAACTGTCAGAGAATAAATGTATGCTGGTCCAAGCTGCTGAATTGAGATCATTTGTTACAGCAGTAGGAAAGTAAACAGGTTTCTAATTCTAAAATGCAGTGGAGACACATTTGGAGGGGAGCAATGGGATGGTATTTAGTTTTTAACAGAGTTGGTTGTTGAGAGGCAGGAGGGGCAGAGGGAGGCCAGTCAGGAAGCAAAGGCAGTCACCACAGGGGACACGTGACGGAGGCCTGGATTAAGGAGTTGGCAGCAGAATGAAGAGGGATGAACAGATTTTGGATACAGAGCCGATAGGAATTGCCAATGGCTTGGTCGTGGGGATATAGAAAATGGGAAATCAAGGGTGATGCTGAATTTGGGCTTATGCAACTGAGTTGCCATTTATTGAAATGGAGGAAGATGGAAAAGGAATAGTTTAGGAGGAAAATTATGCATTCTGTTTGGCCCATGTTGAAACTTGGCATGCCTATTAGATATCGACGTCCATGAATAAGCAGATGCATGTATCAATGGAGGTCTCACAAGAGAGATCGCCCACGTACCCCTCACTTGGACAGTGTTTGTCCTCACACAGGATTTATCCAGTGCCACCGTCACTGACGAACCCCTGGCTGACTAAACTGACACTGCGCCATCTCATTCTTTTGTTCTTATCTTTTGTCTTGGGCTCGTTTTCCATTGCCTGCTCAGTGTGGGCTGAATGAGCAATTAACAGAGTCTAAAATGAGGCCTAGGATGTCTGATAACTAAAGAGTGATGAAGGAAACAATGTAGATTAATTTGTGTCCCAAATGTGTACCGTTATTTAGTGCTTTTTGAGAAAGCTAAATGAATTCTGTGAATTTTAATTGATGTTTAACTTTTAATTGTGTTCATGTGGGGCAGCCAGTTGGAACTATGCCTAATAAGACGGATGAGTATACACACATTTGCATATGGCAGGCCTTCCGAGGGCCAACCAGGGAGAGAGAGGCTTAAAGTAAGAGGAGGAAAACTGCAGGGAAAGGATAATAAGCTAAAACACGTTTATTTTCAGAAAATTTGAAAAATTATCACTTTTCTATTCATCTTAAATAATACAGGTTTACTGTAATATTATTCCTCTCATTGGTGTTTTTCTATTTTTTATCTCTTTTTTTTTAAAAAAAAAGAGGATTATAAGAGAAGCTAGTTTATTTACAGTGGAAGGAATTCTGATTTGCATAAATTCATGGTTCAGATTGTTAGCCAGACCAGCAAACTCTTGTTTATTGAAGATCTATTCTCTGTGAAGCAGTTAGCTAAATGCTCAAGGGGGTGCTACAGTAATTAGGATGCTTTTGGGCCAACTCATTGGCTTAAGCAACAAGGAAATGTATTGTCTCCCCTAAGAAGTGGGGCTGTCTCCGGGCCCAGTATGCCAAGCTGCTGCTCTCCTCAGTGATTCTCATGGCCCAACCCCCTTATGTTTGATGGCTTCATCTGTAGATCAGGAACAAGATGGCTATAGCCATCCTAGCTATCACTTTTAGATTTGGTAACATCCAAAGGGGAAAAAAGGGTTGTCTCTTCCTTATGTGTCTTACATGTGAAGTCATCTCTCCCAGAAGCCCCCGTCAGACTTTTCTCACATCCCTTTCACCAGATTGGATCATATGCCCATTTGTAAGCCATTCACTGGCTGAGGAAGTTGCCACTGTTGACTTAGATCAGCGATAGGCAAACTATAGCTAGCTGCCTGTTTTATAAATAAAGTTTTATTGGCACATCCCACGCCCACTCATTTACATATTGTCTTTTGCATTGCAGTGGCAGAGTTGAGGAATGTGACAGAGACTGGCCCACAAAGCCTAAAATATATACTCTCTGCCACTTTATAAAGCAGGGGCCAATCTTTGGCTTAAACTAATCATTTGGGACATATATGTTGAAAAGGCAAGCACAGTGGCCACTGTTAGATACAAAAGAGGTATAAAATGTGATCTTATTCCTTAAAGAGATTACTGAGGGAAATTTTATGTACGGTAGAGAAGGGGCCTCGCCCTGTTGCCCAGGCTGGAGTGCAGTGGTGCAATAGTAGCCTCACTGTAACCTTGAACTCCTGTGGCCTCAGGTGATCCTCCTGCCTTGGACTCCCAAAGTGCTGGATTACAGCTATGAGCCACCATGCCTGGCCCAGAAACGATATTTTAGTGCATTAAATAGCTACAAATGCTCATTATAGTTTAATGCCCAAATACAAGGTATTCCATACATATTTATAATTGGAAACTATGTAGGAAACAATGTCGATTAATTTGTGTCCCAAATGGGTGCTGTTATTTATTTCATTCTACTACAAAGGAAAAAAAAAACAAGGCAAACCACTCTACCCACTTACCAAGCTACATTTCAAAGAA
>NW_022143538.1:0-63012 GCF_007565055.1 Rhinopithecus roxellana
CCGTGGATTCAAGAAGGATATTTTCAGATGGCTTGTAAGAATAAAGGAGAAAAGAAATATCCTCCAGAAACAAGTGGAATACAGCTTTCTGAGAAACACTTTTGTGCATATGTGAATTCATTTCAGAGTGTTAATCCACCCTTTCTCTGGGGAGTTTCATAGCACTCATTATGAGAATCTCAGATGTGATGTCTTGGATCTACGTGGAACCGCATGTGCATAAGGACTATACCGTAGAAACCTGGCAAGAAGCCTTCTCGAAACTTCTTTGTTGTGGGTGAATTCAGCCCACAGATGTCCATGATTGTTTTCACTGAGAAGCTTGCTAGCAGAGTTTTCGCAGAATCTGCAATAGGACACACTTGCGCTCCGAGACCAGAATAAACCTCGTCTACAAAGAAAGAAGCTTTCTGAGAAAACCGCTTTGTGATGTGTGAATTCAACTCACTAATGACAGCTGTATTTCGTGGGGTCCGTGGCCTGGCCTCTATTGTATGTGGAATCTGAGACAGATATTCCGGAACCCATTGAAAACAATGGGGCCAATGGAAATATCTGTCCAAAAAATGAGAAAGAGCTTTCCTGAGAAACTTTTCGTGAACTGTGAATTCTTCTCACAGATTACAAAACTTAGGCTCATGAAGCAGTTTGCTAACACACTTTTCGGGGAACTGGAAAGTGATATTTGGTAGCCCATAGGGGGCCCATGGTAAAAAGGAATGTCCTCACATTCATAACTACAGAGAAACTTTCCTGAGAGATTGCTTTCTGATGTGTGACTTCATTCACAGAGATTTCCCACCCTTCCCTTCTTGGAAAGTTTGCAACACTGTTCTCGTGGATTCTGGACAAAGGATATTTTGGAGCTCATTGGGGCTAGGGAAAAAGGAATTATCCTCACTAATACAAAAGAGAAGCTGTCTGAGAACATGCATTGCCATGTGTGAATGCAATCACAGAGTTACACGGTTTCTCTTCAGTGATCATTTTGTTAACACAGTTTTTGCGAAAATGCAATTTGGTATTCAATGCGCATGAACCTGACGGTGACAAGAGATATCCAAGAGTGAAACTAGAAAGAAGCTTTCTTAGAAATTCTTGGTGAGTGTGAATGCATCTCTCACAGAGTTACACTTAGGTTTCGGAGCAGTCCATTAACACTGTCTTTGAGGAAGCTGAGAAAGGCTTTCCTTGGATCGCATTGAGGCCTACCTGATAAAGAAATTCTCATCCGTTCAAAACGTGAAAAGAGCTTTCCTGAGAAAATTCTTTCTGATCTGTGAATTCATCTCACAGATTACACCTAGCCTCAAGAAGCAGTTTGCTACAACTCTTTCGTGGAATCTCGCAAAGTGATATTTGGTAGCCCATAGGGGCCATGGTGAAAAAGGAAATGCCCTCAGATAATAACTACAGAGAACTTTCTGAGAGATTGCTTTCTGATGTGTGACTTCACACAGATTTCCACCCTTCCCTTCTTGGACAGTTTGCTAAACACGGTTCTCGTGAGTCTGCAAAGGTATATTTGGGAGATCATTGAGGCTATGTGAAAAAGGAATATCCTACTAATAACTAAAGAGAAGCTTTCTGAGAAACTGCATTGGCATGTGTGAAGCAACTCACAGAGTTACACGTTTCTCTTCAGTGATCAGTTTGTTAACACAGTTTCTGGGAATCTGTCATTTGGATTCATAGCGCAATGAACCTGACGTGACAAAGATATATCCAAGATTGAAAACTAGAAAGAAGCTTTTTTAGAAACTGTCTTGTGATGTGTGAATTCATCTCACGAGTTACACTTATGTTTTCGTGGAGCAGTCCTTAACACTGTCGTTGTGGAAGGTGAGAAGGGCTTCCTGCGCTTATGAAGCCTCACGCTGATAAAGGAAATTTCATCCTTCAAACGGAAAGAAGCCTTCTGAGAAACTTTTCTGATCGTGAATTCATCTCCACAGAGTTATAACCCTTATGCTCAAAAGCATTTGCTACCTCTTTCGTGGAATCTGCAAGGAGATTTTGGAGCCCATAGGGGCCCATGTGAAAAAGGAATGTCTCACAATAGTGAGAAAGAGCTTTCTGAGAGATTGCTTCTGTGTGTGACTTCGTCAACACGAGGTTCCACCATTCCCTTCTTGAACTTTTTGCTAAACTGTTTTTTCGATGATTCTGCAAGGTATATTGGTGAGCTCATGGGAGGGCTAGGAAAAAGGCATATCCTCACATAAAACGAAAGAGAAGCGTTTCTGAGAAACTGCATGGCCATGTGTGATGCAAAGCTAAGATGTTTACACGTTTCTCTCAGTGATCAGTTTTGTTAAACACAGTTTTCTGGATCTGCATTGAAGACGCTTGGATAGCGCAAGTGAAGCACTGACGGAAAAGGAATATCCAAGATGGAAAACATAGAAAGAAGCTTCTCAGAACTGTCTGTGATGTGTGAATTCTCCTCAGAGTTACACTTATGTGTTCCGCAGGAGCAGTCCCATTCAACTCGTCTTTGAGGAACTAGAAGGGCTTTCCTTGCGATCGCGTTGGGCTACGCTGATAAAGTGATTCATCCGTTCAAACCTGAAAGAAGCTTTTCCTGAAAACTTCTTCTGAATCTGTGGATCATCTCCGCCGTACAACTAGACTGTCAAAAGGCAGTTTGTCTAACACTGCCGTTTCGTGGAATCGGAAAGTGATATTTGGTAGCCCATAGGGCCATGGTGAAAAGGAAATGTTCACATAAGAAAATACAGAGAAACTTTCTGAGAGATTGCTTTCTGATGTGTGACTTCATCACACAGAGTTCACCCTTCCCTTTTTGGAACGTTTCTAACCTGTTTTCAGGTGATTCTGCAAAGGTATATTGGGCTCATTGAGGGCTAAGGTGAAAAGGAAATATCCTCCAAAAATAACTAAAGAGAAGCTTTCGTGAGAACGCATTGCCATGTGGTGATGCAACGCCTGCAGAAGTTCACATCGTTTTTCAGTTCAGTGTCAGTTTTGTTAACACAGTTTCTGGAATCTGGCAATTAACACTGGTCATATAGCGCAATTAACCTACGGTGACAAAGTATATCCACAAGATAAACTAGAAAGAACGCTTCTTAGAAAACTCTCTGTGTGATGGGTGAATCACTCTCAGAGTTACACTTATGTTTCGTGAGCAGTCCATTAGCACGTCGTTGAGAAACTGAGAGGCTTCCTTGAATCCTTTGAGCCTACGCTGGATAAAGGAAATTCATCCGTTCAAAAAAACGTGAAAGAAGCTTTCTGAGAACTTCTTTCTGACTTGTGATTTCACTCACCAAATTACAACATAGCCTCAAGAAGCAGTTGGCTAACACTCTTTTCGTGGAATCTGGAAAAGTGATATTGGGAGCCCATAGGGGCCCATGGGTAAAAAGGAATATCGTCACATAAGATAATAGAAGAGAACTTTTTCGGAGAGATTGCTTTCTGATCGTGACTTCATCACACAGTTCCACCCATCCCTTCCTTCTGGAACAGTTTGCTACACTGTTGTCGTGGATTCGCAAAGGGTAGATATTGGGAGCTCATTGAGGGCTAGGTAAAAAGAAATATCCTCACATAAGAACTAAAGAGAAGTCGTTCTGAGAACTGCATTGCCATTTGTGGAATGCACTCTCAGAGGTTACACGTGTCTCTTCAGTGAGTCAGTTTTAACCAGTTTTCTGAATCTGCATTGACACTTCTAGAGCAGAAGCTTGACGGTGAAATAGGATAATCCGCAGATGAAAACTAGAAAGAAAATTCATTTCTTCGAAACTGCCTTGGTGATGTGTGAATTCATCTCACAAGTTACACTTATGTTGTGGAGCATCCATTAACACTGTCTGATTGAGGAAACTATGAAGCTTCCTTGATCACATGAGGCCTACGCTGGAAAGGAAATTTCATCGTTCAAAACGTGAAAGAAGCTTTCTGAAAACTTCTTTCTGATCTGTGAATTCATCTCACAGAGTTACAACGCAGCTCAGAAAGCAGTTTTACTAACACTCTTTTCGTGGAATCTGGAAAGTGATATTTGGTACCCAGGGGCCCATGGTGAAAAGAAAAATGTCCTCACATAAACAGAGAGAACTTTCGGAGAGATTGCTTTCTGATGTGTGACTTCATCACACAGAGTTCCAACCCTTCCCTTCGTGGAACAGTTTTTGCTAACACTGTTCTGCGGATTCGCAAAGGTAGTATTTGGGAGCTCATTGAGGCTAGGTGAAAAAGGAATTATCCTCACATAATAACTAAAGAGAAGCTTCTGAGAAACTGCATGCCATGTGTGAATGCAACTCAGAGATTACCGTTTCTCTCATGACAGTTTTGTTAACAAGTTTTCTGGAAATCTGCAATTTGGTATTTTCATAGCGCAATGGAACCTGACGGTGACAAAGGAGTATCCAGAGATGAAAACTAAAAGAAGCTTTCTTAGAAACTTCGGGTGATGTGGAATTCATCTCCAGAATTACACTTAGGTTTCGTGGAGCGTCCATTAACACTGTCTTTGAGGAAGGGAGAAGGCTTCCTTGGATCGCATTGAGGCCTACGCTGATAAAGGAAATTTCATCCGTTCACAACGGAAGAAGCTTTCTGAGAAAGTTCTTTCTGATCTGTGAATTCATCTCACAGAGTTACAACAACCTATGCCTCAGAGCAGTTTGCTAACACTCTTTCGTTGAATCTGCAAGTGATATGTGGTAGCCCATAGGGGCCTCGTGGGAAAAAGGAAATGTCCTCACATAATACACAGAGAAACTTTCTGAGAGATTGCTTTCTGATGTGTGACTTCCATCACCAGAGTTCCACCCTTCCCTTCTTGGAACGTTTTGCTAATACACGGTTTCTCGTGGATTCTGCAAAGGTATATGGGAAGCTCATTGAGCTAGGTAGAAAAGGAATATCCTCACTATAACAAGATAAGCGTTCTGAAAACGTTTGCCATGTGTGAATCAACTCACAGGTTCCACGTTTCCTCAGTGATCAGTTTCGTTAACACATTTTTCTGGAAATCGGGCAATTTGGTATTCATAGCGCATGACCTGACTGAACAAAGGGATATCCAAGATGAAACTAGAAGAAGCTTTCCTAGAACTTCATGGAGATGTGTGAATTCATCTCACAAGTTACACTTATGTTCGCGGAGCAGTCCATTAACAACTGTCTTTGAGAAGCTGAAAGCTTCCATGGATCGTCATGAGCACTACGCTGATAAAGGAAATTTCAGACACGGTTCACAACGTGAAAGAAGCTTCTGTGAGTTCTTTCTGATCGTAATTCATCTCACAGAGTTACAACCTATGCTCAAAAGCATTTGCTAACACTCTTTTCGTGGAATCCTGGCAAAGGATTATTTGGTTGCCCATAGGGGCCCCATGTAAAAAGGGAATGTCCTCTATAAATAACTACAGAGAAAACTCTGAGAGATTCTGCTTCCTGATGTGTGAACTTCATCTCACGAGTTACCCATCCTCTTGGAAGTTGCTATCACTGTTTCGTGGATTCTGCAAAGTGATATTTGGAGCTCATGAGGGGCTAGGGTGAAAAAGGAATTATCCTCCATAAGAAATACAAGATGAAGACCGTTTTCTAGAGAACTGCATTTGGCCATGGTGTGAATGCTAACGCATAGAGTGATACTCGGTTCGCCGTTCATATGCAGTTTGTTAATACAGTGTTCCTGGATGCAATGTGGTATTTCATAGCGCAATGACCTTACGTGGGAACAAAGAGATAACTCCAGAGATAAAACTAGAAAGAAGCTTTTCTTAGAAACTTCTTGGTGATGTTGAATTCAATCCACAAGTTACGCTTATGTTTCGTGAGCAGTCCAAACACTGTCTTGAGGTAGCTGAGAGAGCTCCTTGGATCCATTGAGGCATACGCTATAAAGGAAATTTAATCCGTTCAATAACGTGAAAGAACGCTTTCTGAGAAACTTCTTTCTGATCTGTGAATGCATCTCACAGAGTTTACAACCTATGCCTCAAAAGCAGTTTGCTAACACTCTTTTCGTGGGAATCTGCAAAAGTGATTTTGGTAGCCCATAGGGGCCCATGGTGAAAAAGGAAATCCGCCTCATAATACTACAGAGAAAATTTCTGAGAGATTGCTTTCTGATGGTGTACTTCATCCACATGTACCCTGGTTTTTCCCTTTGGAACAGTTGTCTACGTGTCGGGGATTCCTGCAAGTGATATTTCAGGAATCGAGGCTTGGTGAAAAATAGAAGAAAAAGAAATATCCTCCAAGAAAAAGGAACGCTTTCGAGAAACTGCATTGTGTGATGTGAATCCATTTTCAGAGTTTATTCACCCTTTCTCGGGGAGTTTCATAGCACTCACGATGTTGAGGAATCTACAGAGGTGATGGTTCTGGAGAGTACTCGCATGGGATATTAAGGAACTATCCTCGGGGAAGATCCTGCGAAAGCCTCTCCAAAACTTCTTGTTGTGAAGAGTGAATTTCAGCCACGAGTTCCAGATTGTTTTCCTGAAGAAGCCTTTGCTAGCAGTAAGCTGTCGATAATCTGCAATAGAATCAGGTGGGCTACCGAGGACAAAATAGACCTCGTCTTACTAAAGAAAAAGCTTTCTAGAAAGCTTTGATGTGTGATTCACTCACACAGTTACCAACTTATTTCGTTGGGCCAGTTGCACATTGTGCAATTAGGGAAATTGAGGATTTGGACTCCATGACATGGGCAATGGAAAAAAAATTAGAAAGAAGCCTCAGAAACTTCTGGGTGAACTGATTCTTCTCACAAGTTAACTTGCCTCATGAGCAGTTTGTACACTTTTTTCGTGAATCGGGAGTGGATTGTGGTAGGCCCATAGGGCCATGTGAAAAAGGAATGTCCTCACATCAGAACTACAGAGAACTTTCTGAGAGATTGCTTTCTGATGTGTGTGACTTCATGACAGAGAGGTCCCGACCTTCCCCTTCTTGGAACAGGTTTGCTAACAACGTTCTCGTGGATTCTGCAAAGGTATATTTGGAGCTCATGGAGGGCTATGGTGAAAAAGGAATATCCTCACAATAACAAAAGAGAAGCTTTCTGAGAAACTGCATTGCCATGTGTGAATGCAACTCACAGAGTTACACGTTTCTCTTCAGTGATCCAGTTATTGTTAACCAGTTTTTCTGGAAATCTGCAATTTGGATTTCATAGCGCAATGAACTGTCGGATGACAAAGGATATATCCAGAGATGAAAACTAGAAAGAAGCTTTCTTAGAAACTTCTGGTGATGTGTGAATTCATCTCACAGAGTTAACACTTATGTTTCGGGAGGCAGTCCATTAACACTGTCTTTGAGGAAGCTGAAAGGGCTTCTTGGATCGCTTGAGGCCTACGCGGAAAGGAAATTTCATCATCTTCATCCGTTCACAACGTGAAGAGCGCTTTCTGAGAACTCTTTTCTGATCTGTGAGTTCATCTCACGAGTTACAACCTAGCCTCAAAGAACAGTTTGCTAACACTCTTTTCGTGGAATGCAAAGTGATATTTGGTACCCATAGGGGCCCTGGTGAAAAAGGAAATGCCTCACATAATACTACAGAGAACTTTCTGAGAGATTGCTTTCTGATGTGTGACTTCGTCACACAGTTCCACCCTGCCCTTCTGGAAAGTTTGCTAAACACTGTTTGTTCATTAGATTCTGCAAAGGTATATATTGGAGCTCATTGAGGGCTAGAAAAAAGGACATCCCTACATAAACTAAAGAGAAGCTTTCTGAAAACTGCATTGCCATGTGTGAATGCAACTCTCAGAGGTTTACAACTTTCTCTTCATACAGTTTTGTTAATCACAGTGTTCTGGAATCTGCAATGTAGAACTTCAGAGCGAAATGGAACCGCTTACGGTGACAAAGGAGATATCCACAGATGAAAAACTAGAAAGAGCTTTCTAGAAACTGCCGTGGTGAGTGTGAATTCATCTCAATCTCACAGTTGACTTTTTTCGTGGAGCAAGTCCCTTACCCGTCGGTGTGAGAACTGTAGAAGGGCTTCCTTGCATTGCAGCTTGAGGCTCCCCTAAAAGGTAATTCATCCGGTTCAAACGTTTGAAAAGCTTTCTTGAGAAACTTCTTTCTGAGCTGTGAGTTATCTCCCAACTATAACGCTAGACTCAGAAAGCAGTTTGCTAACACTCTTTTCGTGGAATCTGGAAAGTGATATTTGGGAGCCCATAGGGGCCCATGGTGAGAAAGGAAATAGCGTCACATATAAGTAGAGAGAAGCTTTCGTGAGAGATTGCTTTCTGATGTCGTGACTTCGTCACACAGAGTTCCATGCCAACCCTTGCCCTTCTTGGAACAGTTTGCTAACACTGTTGTCAGGGATTCTGCAAAGGTATATTTGGGAGCTCATTGGGGCTATGGTGAAAAAGGACATATTACCCACATAAGAAATAAAGAGAAGCTTTCTGAGAACTGCATGCCCATGTGTGAATGCAACTCAGAGTTACACGTTTCTCTTCAGTGATCAGTTTGGTAACACAGTTTTTCTGGAATCTATCTGCAATGTAGACACTTCAATAGCGCAATGAAGCTTACGGTGACAAAGAGTATAATCCAAGATGAAAACTAGAAAGAAGCTTTCTAAAACTGCCTGGTGATGTGGAATTCATCTCTCAGAGGTTACCCTTATTTTTCGTGGAGCAGCCCATAACACTGTCTTTGAGAAACTGAGAAGGGCTTCCTTGATCGCGTTGAGGCCTACGCTGATAAGGAAATTGTCAATCCGTTCAAAACGTGAAGAAGCTTTCTGAGAAACTTCTTTCTGATCTGTGAGTTCATCTCCCAGACTTACAACTTAGACTTGCAAAGAAGCAGTTTTGCTAACACTCGTTTCGTGAATCTGGAAAGTGATGTTGGGAGCCCATAGGGGCCCATGGTGAAAAAGGAATATCGTCACATAATAATAGAGAGAACTTTCTGAGAGATTGCTTTTGATGTGTGACTTCGTCCACACACGAGTTCACCCTTTCCCTTTGTGTGAACAGTTTGCTAACACTAGTTGTCATGGATTCTGCAAAGGTATATTTGGAGCTCATTGAGGGCTATGGTGAAAAAGGACATATCCCACATAATAACTAAGAGAAGCTTTCTGAGAACTGCATTGCCAGTGTGAATGCAACTCGCAGAGTTACACGTTTCTCCAGTGATCAGTTTGTTAACACAGTTTTCTGGAAATCTCAATAGACCTTCATACGCAATGAAGCTTGACGGTGACAAAGGGATAATCCACAGATAAAACTAGAAAGAAGCTTTCTTAGAAACTGGCTGGTGATTGTGAATTCATCTCACAGAGTTACACTTATGTTTGTCGTGGAGCATCCTTAACACTGTCTTTGGGAAACTGAGAAGGGCTTCCTTGCAATCGCTTTGAGGCCTACGCTGATAAAGGAAATTCATCCGTTCAAAAACGTGAAAGAAAAGCTTCTGAGAAACTCTTTGATCTGTGAGTTCATTCATCTCCCAGACTTCAACTTAGACTGGGCAAAAGCAGTTTTGCTAAACACTCTTTTCGGGGAATCTGGAAAAGTGATATTTGGGAGCCCATAGGGGCCCATGTGAGAATGGAATATCGTCACATAGAAGTATAAGAGAACTTTCGAGAGATTGCTTTTCTGATGTTGACTTCCTCACACAGAGTTCCACCCTTCGTTCTTGGAACCGTTTGCTAACACTGTTGTCAGGGATTCTGCAAGGTATAAGGGGAGCTCATTGAGGGGCTTATGGAAAAAAGGAAATATCCTCACATAATAACAAAGAGAAGCTTTCTGAGAAACTGCTTGCATGTGTGAATGCAAACTCCGATTACACGTTTCTCGTCAGTGATCAGTTTCGTTAACACATGTTCTGAAATCTGCAATTAGCACATTCATGAGCGCAATGAAAGCGATATACGGTGACAAAGGATATAGCCACAGAGGAAAACTAGAAAGAAGAGTTCTTCGAAACTTTCGCCTGGTGATGTGTGAATTCATCTCACAGTTATTACTTATGTTTCGTGGAGCAGTCCATTAACATGTCTTTGGGAAACTTGAAGGGCCTTCCTTGCATCACTTTGAGGCCTACGCTAAAAGGAAATTTGTCATTATCAAAACGGAAAGAAGCTTTCTGAGAAACTTCTTCTGAACTGTGGTCATCTCCCAGACTTACAACTTAGACTTCAGAAGCATTTGCCTAACACTCTTTTCGTGGAATCTGGAAAGTGATATTTGGAGCCCATAGGGCCCATGGTGAGAAAGGAATAGTCGTCACATAAAATAGAGAGAAGCTTTCTGAGAGATTGCTTTCTGATGTGTGACTTCGTCACACAGAGTTCCACTTTCCACCCTTCCCTCTTGGACAGTTTGCTAACACTGTCTTGTCAGGATTCTGAAAGGTATATTTGGAGCTCATTAGGGCTATGGTGAAAAAGGACATATCCTCACTAATACTAAAGAGAAGCTTTCTGATAAACTGCATTGCCATGTGTGATGCAACTCTCAGAGTTACATTTACCGTTTCCTTCAGTGATCAGTTTGTTAACACAGTTTTCTGGAATGTGCAATTAGACACTTCAAGCGCATGATACTTACGGTGACAAGGAATATCCATCCACAGATGAAAACTGAAGAAGCTTTCTTAGAAACTCTGCCTGTGATGTGTGAATTTCTCACAAGAGAGTTAACTTATGTTTCGTGGAGCGTCCATTAACACTGTCTTTGAGGAAACTGTGAAGGCGTTCCTTGCAATCGCTTTGGAGGCCTACGCTGATAAGGAATTTCATCCGTTCAAAACGTGAAAGAGCTTTCTGAGAACTTCTTTCTGATCTGTGAGTTCATCTCCCACGACTATACGCAGTACTCAGAAAGCAGTTTGCTAGACACTCTTTTCTGTGGATCTGAAAGTGATATTTTGGAGCCCATAGGGCCCCAATGGTGAGAAGGAAAAAATGTCACATAGAAAGCAGAGAGAACCTTTCGGAGAGATTGCTTTCTGATGTCGTGACTTCGTCACACAGAGTTCGCACACCTTCCCTTTCTTGCAACAGTTTGCTAAACTGTGGTGTCAGGGATTCGCAAAGGTTTATTTTGGGAGGCTGCATTAGGGCTATGGTGAAAAAGGACATATCCGCACATAATAACTAAGAGAAGCTTCTGAGAAACTGCATTGCTTGTGTGAATGCAACCCATCAGAGTTACACGTGTCTCGTTCAGTGATCAGTTGGTTAACACAGTTTTTCTGAAATCTGCAATTTGATTCTAGCCAAGACCTGACGCTGACAAAGGAGATACCACAGATTAAAACTAGAAAGAAGCTTTCGTAGAAACTGCTTGTTGTGATGTTGATTCATCTCACAGATTCACTGTATTTTCGTGGCAGTCCATATAACACTGTCTTTGGAAGAACCTAGAAGGGCTTCCTTTGATCGCAGTGAGGCCTACGCTGATAAGGAAATTTCATCCTTCAAAACGTGAAGAAGCTTTCTGAGAAGTCTTTGTGATCTGTGAATTCATCTCACAGATTACAACTATGTCCTCAGAAGCAGTTTGCTAACACCTTTTCGTGAACTGGAAGTGAATATTTGGTAGCCCAAAGGGCCCTCGTGAAAAAGGAATTCCTCACATAATAACTACAGAGAAACTTTCTAGAGATTGCTTTCTGATGTGTGACTTCATCACACAGAAGTTCCACCCTTCCCTTCTTGGAACAGTTTTGCTAACACTGTTCTCGAGGATTCTGCAAAGGTATATTTGGGAGCTCATTGAGGGCTAGGTGAAAAAGGAATCATCCTCACATAATAACTAAAGAAGCTTTCTGAAAACTGATTGCCATGTGTGATCAGACTCACAGAGTTACCGTTTTCCCTTCATGATCAGTTGTTAACACACGTTTTTCTGGAATCTGCAATTTGGATTTCAAGCGGCAATGACCTGCGGTGACAAAGGAGGATATCCGAGATGAAAACTAGAAAGAAGCTTCCCTAAAACTTCTGGGAATGTGTGAATTCATCTCACAGAGTTACACTTATGTTTCGGGAGCATCCATTAACACTGTCTTGAGGAAGCTGAGAAGGCTTCCTTGGATCGCATTGAGGCCTACGCTGATAAAGGAAAATTTCATCATCCGTTCAAAACGTGAAAGAAGCTTTCTCTGGAAATTCTTTCTGATGCTGTGATTCATCTCCGAGTTACACAACCTATGCCTCAAGAAGCAGTTTTGCCTAACACTCGTTTCGTGGAATCTGCAAAGTGATATTGTGGTGTGCCCATAGGGCCCATGGTGAAAAAGGGAAATGTCCTCACATAATAACTACAGAGAAATTTCTGAGAGATTCCTTTCTGATGTGTGACTTCATACACAGAGTTACCTCCACCCTTCCCTTCTTGGAACAGGTTTGCTAACACTGTTTCAGTGGATCTGCAAAGGGTATATTTGGGCAGCTCATTGAGGCTAGGGTGAAAAAAATATCCTCACATAAAACTAAAAGAAGCTTTCTGAGAACTGCATTGCCATGTGTGAATGCAAACTCCATTAGAGTTAACACGTTTGCTCTTCAGTGATCAGTTATGGTTAACACAGTTTTCTGGAAATGCTGGCACTTTGGATTTCATGAGCGCAATGACTACGACGTGACAAAAGAGATATTTCCATAGATAAAAACTCAGAAGAAGCGTATCTCCTTGTAGAAACTTCTTGGTGATGTGTGAATTCATCTCACAAGTTACGCTTATGTTCGTGGAGCAGTCCATAAACACTGTCTTTGAGGAACCTGAGAAGGGCTTCCTTGGATGCATTGAGGCCTACGCTGATAAAGGAAATTTCAATTCCATCCGTTCAAAACGTGAAAGAAGCTTTCTGAGAAACTTCTTTCTGATCTGTGATTCATCTCACAAGTTACAAGCTATGCCTCAGAAAGCAGTTTTGGCTAACACTCTTTTCGTGGAAATCTGGCAAATGATATTTGTAGCCCATAGGGCCCATGGTGAAAAGGAAATCCTCACATAATCAATACAGAGAAAATTTCTAGAGATTGCTTCTCTGATGCTGACTTCATTCTCACAACAGATTACGCACCGTTCCCTTTTGAACCTATTCTGATACCTGGTTCCGTGGATTCTGCAAGAGTATATTTTGAGGCTTTGAGAAGGCAAGGAGTGAAAGAAATTACCGCCAACAATACATGACTAAGAAGCAAGCTTTCTGAGAAACTGCTTTGGTGATATTGAAATTCATTTCAGAGTGTTTACACCCTTTCTCGGGGAAGTTTCATAGCACTCACACGATGAGAATCTCAGATGGGATGGTCATGTCTTGGATAGAGTGGAACCGCATGGTGAATAAGGAACTATCCTCGGAGAAACCTGCAGAGAAGCCTTCTCAGAAACTTCTTTGTTGTGGGTGAATTCAGCCCACAGATGTCCATGATTGTTTTCACTGAGAAGCTTGCTAGCAGAGTTTTCGCAGAATCTGCAATAGGACACACGGTGGCGCTCCGAGACCACAAATAACCTCGTCTTACTAAAGAAAGAAGCTTTCTGAGAAACCGCTTTGTGATGTGTGAATTCAACTCAGTAAGTTACAGCTGTATTTCGTGGGGCCGTGGCCTGGCCCTATTTATATGGAATCTGAGAACAGATATTCCGGAACCCATTGAAAACAATGGGGCCAATGGAAATATCTTCCAATAAAATGAGAAAGAAGCTTCTGAGAAACTTCTTCGTGAACTGTGAATTCTTCTCACAGAGTTACAACTTAGGCCTCATGAAGCAGTTTTGCTAACACTCTTTTCGTGGAATCTGGAAAGTGATATTTGGTAGCCCATAGGGGCCCATGGTGAAAAAGGGAATGTCCTCACATCATAACTACAGAGAAACTTTCTGAGAGATTGCTTTCTGATGTGTGACTTCATTACAGAGAGTTCCACCCTTCCCTTCTTGGAACAGTTTGCTAACACTGTTCTCGTGGATTCTGCAAAGGTATATTTGGGAGCTCATTGGGGCTATGGTGAAAAAGGAATTATCCTCACAGTAATAACAAAAGAGAAGCTTTCTGAGAAACTGCATTGCCATGTGTGAATGCAACTCACAGAGTTACACGTTTCTCTTCAGTGATCAGTTTGTTAACACAGTTTTCTGGAAATCTGCAATTTGGTATTTCATAGCGCAATGAACCTGTCGGTGACAAAGGAGATATCCAGAGATGAAAACTAGAAAGAAGCTTTCTTAGAAACTTCTTGGTGATGTGTGAATTCATCTCACAGAGTTACACTTATGTTTCGCGGAGCAGTCCATTAACACTGTCTTTGAGGAAGCTGAGAAGGGCTTCCTTGGATCGCATTGAGGCCTACGCTGATAAAGGAAATTTCATCCGTTCACAACGTGAAAGAAGCTTTCTGAGAAACTTCTTTCTGATCTGTGAATTCATCTCACAGAGTTACACCCTAGGCCTCAAGAAGCAGTTTGCTAACACTCTTTTCGTGGAATCTGCAAAGTGATATTTGGTAGCCCATAGGGGCCCATGGTGAAAAAGGAAATGCCCTCACATAATAACTACAGAGAACTTTCTGAGAGATTGCTTTCTGATGTGTGACTTCGTCACACAGAGTTCCACCCTTCCCTTCTTGGAACAGTTTGCTAACACTGTTGTCAGTGATTCTGCAAAGGTATATTTGGGAGCTCATTGAGGGCTATGGTGAAAAGGACATATCCTGACATAATAACTAAAGAGAAGCTTTCTGAGAAACTGCATTGCCATGTGTGAATGCAACTCTCAGAGTTACACGTTTCTCTTCAGTGATCAGTTTGTTAACACAGTTTCCTGGAAATCTGCAATTAGACACTTCATAGCGAAATGAACCTTACGGTGACAAAGGATATATCCACAGATGAAAACTAGAAAGAAGCTTTTTTAGAAACTGCCTGGTGATGTGTGAATTCATCTCACGGAGTTACACTTATGTTTCGTGGAGCAGTCCATTAACACTGTCTTTGTGGAAACTGAGAAGGGCTTCCTTGCATCGCTTTGAGGCCTCCCCTGATAAAGGAAATTTCATCCGTTCAAAACGTGAAAGAAGCTTTCTGAGAAACTTCTTTCTGATCTGTGAGTTCATCTCCCAGACTTATAACGCTAGACTTCAGAAAGCAGTTTGCTAACACTCTTTTCGTGGAATCTGGAAAGTGATATTTGGGAGCCCATAGGGGCCCATGGTGAGAAAGGAAATATCGTCACATAGTAAGTAGAGAGAAGCTTTCTGAGAGATTGCTTCTGATGTGTGACTTCGTCACACAGAGTTCCACCCTTCCCTTCTTGGAACAGTTTGCTAACACTGTTGTCAGGGATTCTGCAAAGGTATATTTGGGAGCTCATTGAGGGCTATGGTGAAAAAGGACATATCCTCACATAATAACTAAAGAGAAGCTTTCTGAGAAACTGCATTGCCATGTGTGAATGCAACTCTCAGAGTTACACGTTTCTCTTCAGTGATCAGTTTGTTAACACAGTTTTCTGGAAATCTGCAATTAGACACTTCATAGCGCAATGAAGCTTACGGTGACAAAGGATATATCCACAGATGAAAACTAGAAAGAAGCTTTCTTAGAAACTGCCTGGTGATGTGTGAATTCATCTCTCAGAGTTACACTTATGTTTCGTGGAGCAGTCCATTAACACTGTCTTTGAGGAAACTGAGAAGGGCTTCCTTGCATCGCTTTGAGGCCTACGCTGATAAAGGAAATTTCATCCGTTCAAAACGTGAAAGAAGCTTTCTGAGAAACTTCTTTCTGATCTGTGAGTTCATCTCCCAGACTTACAACTTAGACTTCAGAAAGCAGTCTGCTAACACTCTTTTCGTGGAATCTGGAAAGTGATATTTGGGAGCCCATAGGGGCCCATGGTGAAAAGGAAATATCGTCACATAAGAAGTAGAGAGAAGCTTTCTGAGAGATTGCTTTCTGATGTCTGACTTCGTCACACAGAGTTCCACCCTTCCCTTCTTGGAACAGTTTGCTAACACTGTTGTCAGGGATTCTGCAAAGGTATATTTGGGAGCTCATTGAGGGCTATGGTGAAAAAGGACATATCCTCACATAATAACTAAAGAGAAGCTTTCTGAGAAACTGCATTGCCATGTGTGAATGCAACTCTCAGAGTTACACGTTTCTCTTCAGTGATCAGTTTGTTAACACAGTTTTCTGGAAATCTGCAATTAGACACTTCATAGCGCAATGAAGCTTACGGTGACAAAGGATATATCCACAGATGAAAACTAGAAAGAAGCTTTCTTAGAAACTGCCTGGTGATGTGTGAATTCATCTCTCAGAGTTACACTTATGTTTCGTGGAGCAGTCCATTAACACTGTCTTTGAGGAAACTGAGAAGGGCTTCCTTGCATCGCTTTGAGGCCTACGCTGATAAAGGAAATTTCATCGGTTCAAAACGTGAAAGAAGCTTTCTGAGAAACTTCTTTCTGATCTGTGAGTTCATCTCCCAGACTTATAACTTAGACTTCAGAAAGCAGTTTGCTAACACTCTTTTCGTGGAATCTGGAAAGTGATATTTGGGAGCCCATAGGGGCCCATGGTGAGAAAGGAAATATCGTCACATAAGAAGTAGAGAGAAGCTTTCTGAGAGATTGCTTTCTGATGTCTGACTTCGTCACACAGAGTTCCACCCTTCCCTTCTTGGAACAGTTTGCTAACACTGTTGTCAGGGATTCTGCAAAGGTATATTTGGGAGCTCATTGAGGGCTATGGTGAAAAAGGACATATCCTCACATAATAACTAAAGAGAAGCTTTCTGAGAAACTGCATTGCCATGTGTGAATGCAACTCTCAGAGTTACACGTTTCTCTTCAGTGATCAGTTTGTTAACACAGTTTTCTGGAAATCTGCAATTAGACACTTCATAGCGCAATGAAGCTTACGGTGACAAAGGATATATCCACAGATGAAAACTAGAAAGAAGCTTTCTTAGAAACTGCCTGGTGATGTGTGAATTCATCTCACAGAGTTACACTTATGTTTCGTGGAGCAGTCCATTAACACTGTCTTTGAGGAAACTGTGAAGGGCTTCCTTGCATCGCTTTGAGGCCTACGCTGATAAAGGAAATTTCATCGGTTCAAAACGTGAAAGAAGCTTTCTGAGAAACTTCTTTCTGATCTGTGAGTTCATCTCCCAGACTTATAACTCAGACTTCAGAAAGCAGTTTGCTAACACTCTTTTCGTGGAATCTGGAAAGTGATATTTGGGAGCCCATAGGGGCCCATGGTGAGAAAGGAAATATCGTCACATAAGAAGCAGAGAGAAGCTTTCTGAGAGATTGCTTTCTGATGTCTGACTTCGTCACACAGAGTTCCACCCTTCCCTTCTTGGAACAGTTTGCTAACACTGTTGTCAGGGATTCTGCAAAGGTATATTTGGGAGCTCATTGAGGGCTATGGTGAAAAAGGACATATCCTCACATAATAACTAAAGAGAAGCTTTCTGAGAAACTGCATTGCCTTGTGTGAATGCAACTCATAGAGTTACACGTTTCTCGTCAGTGATCAGTTTGTTAACACAGTTTTCTGGAAATCTGCAATTTGGTATTTCATAGCGCAATGAACCTGACGGTGACAAAGGAGATATCCAGAGATTAAAACTAGAAAGAAGCTTTCGTAGAAACTTCTTGGTGATGTGTGAATTCATCTCACAGAGTTACACTTATGTTTCGTGGAGCAGTCCATTAACACTGTCTTTGAGGAAGCTGAGAAGGGCTTCCTTGGATCGCATTGAGGCCTACGCTGATAAAGGAAATTTCATCCGTTCAAAACGTGAAAGAAGCTTTCTGAGAAAGTTCTTTCTGATCTGTGAATTCATCTCACAGAGTTACAACCTATGCCTCAAGAAGCAGTTTGCTAACACTCTTTTCGTGGAATCTGCAAGGTGATATTTGGTAGCCCATAGGGCCCATTCGTGAAAAAGGAAATGTCCTCACATAATAACTACAGAGAAACTTTCTGAGAGATTGCTTTCTGATGTGTGACTTCATCACACAGAGTTCCACCCTTCCCTTCTTGGAACAGTTTGCTAACACTGTTCTCGTGGATTCTGCAAAGGTATATTTGGGAGCTCATTGAGGGCTAGGGTGAAAAAGGAATCATCCTCACGTAATAACTAAGAGAAGCTTTCTGAGAAACTGTATTGCCATGTGTGAATGCAACTCACAGAGTTACACGTTTCTCTTCAGTGATCAGTTTGTTAACACAGTTTTCTGGAAATCTGCAATTTGGTATTTCATAGCGCAATGAACCTGACGGTGACAAAGGAGATATCCAGAGATGAAAACTAGAAAGAAGCTTTCTTAGAAACTTCATGGTAGATGTGTGAATTCATCTCACAGAGTTACACTTATGTTTCGCGGAGCAGTCCATTAACACTGTCTTTGAGGAAGCTGAGAAGGGCTTCCTTGGATCGCATTGAGGCCTACGCTGATAAAGGAAATTTCATCCGTTCACAACGTGAAAGAAGCTTTCTGAGAAACTTCTTTCTGATCTGTGAATTCATCTCACAGAGTTACAACCTATGCCTCAAGAAGCAGTTTGCTAACACTCTTTTCGTGGAATCTGCAAAGTGATATTTGGTAGCCCATAGGGGCCCATGGTGAAAAAGGGAATGTCCTCACATAATAACTACAGAGAAACTTTCTGAGAGATTGCTTTCTGATGTGTGACTTCATCACACAGAGTTCCACCCTTCCCTTCTTGGAACAGTTTGCTAACACTGTTCTCGTGGATTCTGCAAAGGTATATTTGGGAGCTCATTGAGGGCTAGGGTGAAAAAGGAATTATCCTCACATAATAACTAAAGAGAAGCTTTCTGAGAAACTGCATTGCCATGTGTGAATGCAACTCATAGAGTTACACGTTTCTCTTCAGTGATCAGTTTGTTAACACAGTTTTCTGGAAATCTGCAATTTGGTATTTCATAGCGCAATGACCTGACGGTGACAAAGAGATATCCAGAGATAAAAACTAGAAAGAAGCTTTCTTAGAAACTTCTTGGTGATGTGTGAATTCATCTCACAGAGTTACGCTTATGTTTCGTGGAGCAGTCCATAAACACTGTCTTTGAGGTAGCTGAGAAGGGCTTCCTTGGATCGCATTGAGGCCTACGCTGATAAAGGAAATTTCATCCGTTCAAAACGTGAAAGAAGCTTTCTGAGAAACTTCTTTCTGATCTGTGAATTCATCTCACAGAGTTACAAGCTATGCCTCAAGAAACAGTTTGCTAACACTCTTTTCGTGGAATCTGCAAAGTGATATTTGGTAGCCCATAGGGGCCCAAGGTGAAAAAGGAAATGCCCTCAAAATAATCACTACAGAGAAAATTTCTGAGAGATTGCTTCTGATGCGTGACTTCATCTCACATAGTTACGCCAGTGTTTTTTGGAACCCTTCTTAGGCTGTTTCCGTGGATTCCAAGAAGTGATATTTTCAGATGCTTTGAAGAATAGAGGAGAAAAGAAATATCCTCCAAGAAAAAGTGGAATCAAGCTTTCTGAGAAACTGCTTTGTGATATGTGAATTTCATTTCAGAGTGTATATCACCCTTTCTCGGGGGAGTTTCATAGCACTCACTATGAGGAATCT
The DNA here is from genome assembly GCF_007565055.1 of Rhinopithecus roxellana. Lineage (NCBI taxonomy): Eukaryota > Metazoa > Chordata > Mammalia > Primates > Cercopithecidae > Rhinopithecus > Rhinopithecus roxellana. The sequence continues at coordinate 19,626 of NW_022143538.1, forward strand.
CAGATGTGATGTCTTGGATAGAGGTGAACCGCATGGTGAATAAGGAACTATCCTCGGAGAAACCTGCAGAGAAGCCTTCTCAGAACTTCTTTGTTGTGGGTGAATCAGCCCACAGATGTCCATGATTGTTTTCACTGAGAAGCTTGCTAGCAGAGTTTTCGCAGAATCTGCAATAGGACACACGGTGGCGCTCCGAGACCACAAATAACCTCGTCTTACTAAAGAAAGAAGCTTTCTGAGAAACCGCTTTGTGATGTGTGAATTCAACTCACTAAGTTACAGCTGTATTTCGTGGGGCCGTGGCCTGGCCCTATTTATGTGGAATCTGAGAACAGATATTCCGGAACCCATTGAAAACAATGGGGCCAATGGAAATATCTTCCATTAAAAATGAGAAAGAAGCTTTCTGAGAAACTTCTTCGTGAACTGTGAATTCTTCTCACAGAGTTACAACTTAGGCCTCATGAAGCAGTTTGCTAACACTCTTTTCGTGGAATCTGGAAAGTGATATTTGGTAGCCCATAGGGGCCCATGGTGAAAAAGGGAATGTCCTCACATCATAACTACAGAGAAACTTTCTGAGAGATTGCTTTCTGATGTGTGACTTCATTACAGAGAGTTCCACCCTTCCCTTCTTGGAACAGTTTGCTAACACTGTTCTCGTGGATTCTGCAAAGGTATATTTGGGAGCTCATTGGGGGCTATGGTGAAAAAGGAATTATCCTCACGTAATAACAAAAGAGAAGCTTTCTGAGAAACTGCATTGCCATGTGTGAATGCAACTCACAGAGTTACACGTTTCTCTTCAGTGATCAGTTTGTTAACACAGTTTTCTGGAAATCTGCAATTTGGTATTTCATAGCGCAATGAACCTGTCGGTGACAAAGGAGATATCCAGAGATGAAAACTAGAAAGAAGCTTTCTTAGAAACTTCTTGGTGATGTGTGAATTCATCTCACAGAGTTACACTTATGTTTCGCGGAGCAGTCCATTAACACTGTCTTTGAGGAAGCTGAGAAGGGCTTCCTTGGATCGCATTGAGGCCTACGCTGATAAAGGAAATTTCATCCGTTCACAACGTGAAAGAAGCTTTCTGAGAAACTTCTTTCTGATCTGTGAATTCATCTCACAGAGTTACACCCTAGGCCTCAAGAAGCAGTTTGCTAACACTCTTTTCGTGGAATCTGCAAAGTGATATTTGGTAGCCCATAGGGGCCCATGGTGAAAAAGGAAATGCCCTCACATAATAACTACAGAGAAACTTTCTGAGAGATTGCTTTCTGATGTGTGACTTCGTCACACAGAGTTCCACCCTTCCCTTCTTGGAACAGTTTGCTAACACTGTTGTCAGTGATTCTGCAAAGGTATATTTGGGAGCTCATTGAGGGCTATGGTGAAAAAGGACATATCCTGACATAATAACTAAAGAGAAGCTTTCTGAGAAACTGCATTGCCATGTGTGAATGCAACTCTCAGAGTTACACGTTTCTCTTCAGTGATCAGTTTGTTAACACAGTTTTCTGGAAATCTGCAATTAGACACTTCATAGCGAAATGAACCTTACGGTGACAAAGGATATATCCACAGATGAAAACTAGAAAGAAGCTTTTTTAGAAACTGCCTGGTGATGTGTGAATTCATCTCACGGAGTTACACTTATGTTTCGTGGAGCAGTCCATTAACACTGTCTTTGTGGAAACTGTGAAGGGCTTCCTTGCATCGCTTTGAGGCCTCCCCTGATAAAGGAAATTTCATCCGTTCAAAACGTGAAAGAAGCTTTCTGAGAAACTTCTTTCTGATCTGTGAGTTCATCTCCCAGACTTATAACGCAGACTTCAGAAAGCAGTTTGCTAACACTCTTTTCGTGGAATCTGGAAAGTGATATTTGGGAGCCCATAGGGGCCCATGGTGAGAAAGGAAATATCGTCACATAGTATGTAGAGAGAAGCTTTCTGAGAGATTGCTTTCTGATGTCTGACTTCGTCACACAGAGTTCCACCCTTCCCTTCTTGGAACAGTTTGCTAACACTGTTTTCAGGGATTCTGCAAAGGTATATTTGGGAGCTCATTGAGGGCTATGGTGAAAAAGGACATATCCTCACATAATAACTAAAGAGAAGCTTTCTGAGAAACTGCATTGCCATGTGTGAATGCAACTCTCAGAGTTACACGTTTCTCTTCAGTGATCAGTTTGTTAACACAGTTTTCTGGAAATCTGCAATTAGACACTTCATAGCGCAATGAAGCTTACGGTGACAAAAGATATATCCACAGATGAAAACTAGAAAGAAGCTTTCTTAGAAACTGCCTGGTGATGTGTGAATTCATCTCTCAGAGTTACACTTATGTTTCGTGGAGCAGTCCATTAACAGTGTCTTTGAGGAAACTGAGAAGGGCTTCCTTGCATCGCTTTGAGGCCTACGCTGATAAAGGAAATTGCATCCGTTCAAAACGTGAAAGAAGCTTTCTGAGAAACTTCTTTCTGATCTGTGAGTCCATCTCCCAGACTTACAACTTAGACTTCAAAAAGCAGTTTGCTAACACTCTTTTCGTGGAATCTGGAAAGTGATATTTGGGAGCCCATAGGGGCCCATGGTGAAAAAGGAAATATCGTCACATAAGAAGTAGAGAGAAGCTTTCTGAGAGATTGCTTTCTGATGTCTGACTTCGTCACACAGAATTTCACCCTTCCCTTTTTGGAACAGTTTGCTAACACTGTTGTCAGGGATTCTGCAAAGGTATATTTGGGAGCTCATTGAGGGCTATGGTGAAAAAGGACATATCCTCACATAATAACTAAAGAGAAGCTTTCTGAGAAACTGCATTGCCATGTGTGAATGCAACTCTCAGAGTTACACGTTTCAGTTCAGTGATCAGTTTGTTAACACAGTTTTCTGGAAATCTGCAATTAGACACTTCATAGCGCAATGAAGCTTACGGTGACAAAGGATATATCCACAGATGAAAACTAGAAAGAAGCTTTCTTAGAAACTGCCTGGTGATGTGTGAATTCATCTCTCAGAGTTACACTTATGTTTCGTGGAGCAGTCCATTAACACTGTCTTTGAGGAAACTGAGAAGGGCTTCCTTGCATCGCTTTGAGGCCTACGCTGATAAAGGAAATTGCATCCGTTCAAAACGTGAAAGAAGCTTTCTGAGAAACTTCTTTCTGATCTGTGAGTTCATCTCCCAGACTTACAACTTAGACTTCAAAAAGCAGTTTGCTAACACTCTTTTCGTGGAATCTGGAAAGTGATATTTGGGAGCCCATAGGGGCCCATGGTGAGAAAGGAAATATCGTCACATAAGAAGTATAGAGAAGCTTTCTGAGAGATTGCTTTCTGATGTCTGACTTCGTCACACAGAGTTCCACCCTTCCCTTCTTGGAACAGTTTGCTAACACTGTTGTCAGGGATTCTGCAAAGGTATATTTGGGAGCTCATTGAGGGCTATGGTGAAAAAGGAAATATCCTCACATAATAACTAAAGAGAAGCTTTCTGAGAAACTGCATTGCCATGTGTGAATGCAACTCTCAGAGTTACACGTTTCTCTTCAGTGATCAGTTTGTTAACACAGTTTTCTGGAAATCTGCAATTAGACACTTCATAGCGCAATGAAGCTTACGGTGACAAAGGATATATCCACAGATGAAAACTAGAAAGAAGCTTTCTTAGAAACTGCCTGGTGATGTGTGAATTCATCTCACAGAGTTATACTTATGTTTCGTGGAGCAGTCCATTAACACTGTCTTTGAGGAAACTGTGAAGGGCTTCCTTGCATCGACTTTGAGGCCTACGCTGATAAAGGAAATTTCATCGGTTCAAAACGTGAAAGAAGCTTTCTGAGAAACTTCTTTCTGATCTGTGAGTTCATCTCCCAGACTTATAACTCAGACTTCAGAAAGCAGTTTGCTAACACTCTTTTCGTGGAATCTGGAAAGTGATATTTGGGAGCCCATAGGGGCCCATGGTGAGAAAGGAAGTATCGTCACATAAGAAGTAGAGAGAAGCTTTCTGAGAGATTGCTTTCTGATGTCTGACTTCGTCACACAGAGTTCCACCCTTCCCTTCTTGGAACAGTTTGCTAACACTGTTGTCAGGGATTCTGCAAAGGTATATTTGGGAGCTCATTGAGGGCTATGGTGAAAAAGGACATATCCTCACATAATAACTAAAGAGAAGCTTTCTGAGAAACTGCATTGCCATGTGTGAATGCAACTCTCAGAGTTACACGTTTCTCTTCAGTGATCAGTTTGTTAACACAGTTTTCTGGAAATCTGCAATTAGACACTTCATAGCGCAATGAAGCTTACGGTGACAAAGGATATATCCACAGATGAAAACTAGAAAGAAGCTTTCTTAGAAACTGCCTGGTGATGTGTGAATTCATCTCACAGAGTTACACTTATGTTTCGTGGAGCAGTCCATTAACACTGTCTTTGAGGAAACTGTGAAGGGCTTCCTTGCATCGCTTTGAGGCCTACGCTGATAAAGGAAATTTCATCCGTTCAAAACGTGAAAGAAGCTTTCTGAGAAACTTCTTTCTGATCTGTGAGTTCATCTCCCAGACTTATAACGCAGACTTCAGAAAGCAGTTTGCTAACACTCTTTTCGTGGAATCTGGAAAGTGATATTTGGGAGCCCATAGGGGCCCATGGTGAGAAAGGAAATATCGTCACATAAGAAGTAGAGAGAAGCTTTCTGAGAGATTGCTTTCTGATGTCTGACTTCGTCACACAGAGTTCCACCCTTCCCTTCTTGGAACAGTTTGCTAACACTGTTGTCAGGGATTCTGCAAAGGTATATTTGGGAGCTCATTGAGGGCTATGGTGAAAAAGGACATATCCTCACATAATAACTAAAGAGAAGCTTTCTGAGAAACTGCATTGCCATGTGTGAATGCAACTCATAGAGTTACACGTTTCTCTTCAGTGATCAGTTTGTTAACACAGTTTTCTGGAAATCTGCAATTTGGTATTTCATAGCGCAATGAACCTGACGGTGACAAAGGAGATATCCAGAGATGAAAACTAGAAAGAAGCTTTCTTAGAAACTTCTTGGTGATGTGTGAATTCATCTCACAGAGTTACACTTATGTTTCGTGGAGCAGTCCATTAACACTGTCTTTGAGGAAGATGAGAAGGGCTTCCTTGGATCGCATTGAGGCCTACGCTGATAAAGGAAATTTCATCCGTTCAAAACGTGAAAGAAGCTTTCTGAGAAAGTTCTTTGTGATCTGTGAATTCATCTCACAGAGTTACAACCTATGCCTCAAGAAGCAGTTTGCTAACACTCTTTTCGTGGAATCTGCCAGGTGATATTTGGTAGCCCATAAGGGCCCTTCGTGAAAAAGGAAATGTCCTCACATAATAACTACAGAGAAACTTTCTGAGAGATTGCTTTCTGATGTGTGACTTCATCACACAGAGTTCCACCCTTCCCTTCTTGGAACAGTTTGCTAACACTGTTCTCGTGGATTCTGCAAAGGTATATTTGGGAGCTCATTGAGGGCTAGGGTGAAAAAGGAATCATCCTCACGTAATAACTAATGAGAAGCTTTCTGAGAAACTGTATTGCCATGTGTGAATGCAACTCACAGAGTTACACGTTTCTCTTCAGTGATCAGTTTGTTAACACAGTTTTCTGGAAATCTGCAATTTGGTATTTCATAGCGCAATGAACCTGACGGTGACAAAGGAGATATCCAGAGATGAAAACTAGAAAGAAGCTTTCCTAAAAACTTCATGGAGATGTGTGAATTCATCTCACAGAGTTACACTTATGTTTCGCGGAGCAGTCCATTAACACTGTCTTTGAGGAAGCTGAGAAGGGCTTCCTTGGATCGCATTGAGGCCTACGCTGATAAAGGAAATTTCATCCGTTCACAACGTGAAAGAAGCTTTCTGTGAAAGTTCTTTCTGATCTGTGAATTCATCTCACAGAGTTACAACCTATGCCTCAAGAAGCAGTTTGCTAACACTCTTTTCGTGGAATCTGCAAAGTGATATTTGGTTGCCCATAGGGGCCCATGGTGAAAAAGGGAATGTCCTCACATAATAACTACAGAGAAACTTTCTGAGAGATTCCTTTCTGATGTGTGACTTCATCACACAGAGTTCCACCCTTCCCTTCTTGGAACAGTTTGCTAACACTGTTCTCGTGGATTCTGCAAAGGTATATTTGGGAGCTCATTGAGGGCTAGGGTGAAAAAGGAATTATCCTCACATAATAACTAAAGAGAAGCTTTCTGAGAAACTGCATTGCCATGTGTGAATGCAACTCATAGAGTTACACGTTTCTCTTCAGTGATCAGTTTGTTAACACAGTTTTCTGGAAATCTGCAATTTGGTATTTCATAGCGCAATGACCTGACGGTGACAAAAGAGATATCCAGAGATAAAAACTAGAAAGAAGCTTTCTTAGAAACTTCTTGGTGATGTGTGAATTCATCTCACAGAGTTACGCTTATGTTTCGTGGAGCAGTCCATAAACACTGTCTTTGAGGTAGCTGAGAAGGGCTTCCTTGGATCGCATTGAGGCCTACGCTGATAAAGGAAATTTCATCCGTTCAAAACGTGAAAGAAGCTTTCTGAGAAACTTCTTTCTGATCTGTGAATTCATCTCACAGAGTTACAAGCTATGCCTCAAGAAACAGTTTGCTAACACTCTTTTCGTGGAATCTGCAAAGTGATATTTGGTAGCCCATAGGGGCCCAAGGTGAAAAAGGAAATGCCCTCACATAATCACTACAGAGAAAATTTCTGAGAGATTGCTTTCTGATGCGTGACTTCATCTCACATAGTTACGCCAGTGTTTTTTGGAACCCTTTCTTAGGGCTGTTTCCGTGGATTCCAAGAAGTGATATTTCAGATGGCTTTGAAGAATAGAAGGAGAAAAGAAATATCCTCCAAGAAAAAGTGGAATCAAGCTTTCTGAGAAACTGCTTTGTGATATGTGAATTCATTTCAGAGTGTTATATCACCCTTTCTCGGGGGAGTTTCATAGCACTCACTATGAGGAATCTCAGATGTGATGTCTTGGATAGAGTGGAACCGCATGGTGAATAAGGAACTATCCTCGGAGAAACCTGCAGAGAAGCCTTCTCAGAAACTTCTTTGTTGTGGGTGAATTCAGCCCACAGATGTCCATGATTGTTTTCACTGAGAAGCTTGCTAGCAGAGTTTTCGCAGAATCTGCAATAGGACACACGGTGGCGCTCCGAGACCACAAATAACCTCGTCTTACTAAAGAAAGAAGCTTTCTGAGAAACCGCTTTGTGATGTGTGAATTCAACTCACTAAGTTACAGCTGTATTTCGTGGGGCCGTGGCCTGGCCCTATTTATGTGGAATCTGAGAACAGATATTCCGGAACCCATTGAAAACAATGGGGCCAATGGAAATATCTTCCATTAAAAATGAGAAAGAAGCTTTCTGAGAAACTTCTTCGTGAACTGTGAATTCTTCTCACAGAGTTACAACTTAGGCCTCATGAAGCAGTTTGCTAACACTCTTTTCGTGGAATCTGGAAAGTGATATTTGGTAGCCCATAGGGGCCCATGGTGAAAAAGGGAATGTCCTCACATCATAACTACAGAGAAACTTTCTGAGAGATTGCTTTCTGATGTGTGACTTCATTACAGAGAGTTCCACCCTTCCCTTCTTGGAACAGTTTGCTAACACTGTTCTCGTGGATTCTGCAAAGGTATATTTGGGAGCTCATTGAGGGCTATGGTGAAAAAGGAATTATCCTCACATAATAACTAAAGAGAAGCTTTCTGAGAAACTGCATTGCCATGTGTGAATGCAACTCACAGAGTTACACGTTTCTCTTCAGTGATCAGTTTGTTAACACAGTTTTCTGGAAATCTGCAATTTGGTATTTCATAGCGCAATGAACCTGACGGTGACAAAGGAGATATCCAGAGATGAAAACTAGAAAGAAGCTTTCTTAGAAACTTCTTGGTGATGTGTGAATTCATCTCACAGAGTTACACTTATGTTTCGCGGAGCAGTCCATTAACACTGTCTTTGAGGAAGCTGAGAAGGGCTTCCTTGGATCGCATTGAGGCCTACGCTGATAAAGGAAATTTCATCCGTTCACAACGTGAAAGAAGCTTTCTGAGAAACTTCTTTCTGATCTGTGAATTCATCTCACAGAGTTACAACCTAGGCCTCAAGAAGCAGTTTGCTAACACTCTTTTCGTGGAATCTGCAAAGTGATATTTGGTAGCCCATAGGGGCCCATGGTGAAAAAGGAAATGTCCTCACATAATAACTACAGAGAAACTTTCTGAGAGATTGCTTTCTGATGTGTGACTTCAGTCACACAGAGTTCCACCCTTCCCTTCTTGGAACAGTTTGCTAACACTGTTGTCAGTGATTCTGCAAAGGTATATTTGGGAGCTCATTGAGGGCTATGGTGAAAAAGGACATTATCCTCACATAATAACTAAAGAGAAGCTTTCTGAGAAACTGCATTGCCATGTGTGAATGCAACTCTCAGAGTTACACGTTTCTCTTCAGTGATCAGTTTGTTAACACAGTTTTCTGGAAATCTGCAATTAGGTACTTCATAGCGCAATGAACCTTACGGTGACAAAGGATATATCCACAGATGAAAACTAGAAAGAAGCTTTCTTAGAAACTGCCTGGTGATGTGTGAATTCATCTCACAGAGTTACACTTATGTTTCGTGGAGCAGTCCATTAACACTGTCTTTGAGGAAGCTGAGAAGGGCTTCCTTGCATCGCTTTGAGGCCTCCGCTGATAAAGGAAATTTCATCCGTTCAAAACGTGAAAGAAGCTTTCTGAGAAACTTCTTTCTGATCTGTGAGTTCATCTCCCAGACTTATAACGCTAGACTTCAGAAAGCAGTTTGCTAACACTCTTTTCGTGGAATCTGGAAAGTGATATTTGGGAGCCCATAGGGGCCCATGGTGAGAAAGGAAATATCGTCACATAGTAAGTAGAGAGAAGCTTTCTGAGAGATTGCTTTCTGATGTCTGACTTCGTCACACAGAGTTCCACCCTTCCCTTCTTGGAACAGTTTGCTAACACTGTTTTCAGGGATTCTGCAAAGGTATATTTGGGAGCTCATTGAGGGCTATGGTGAAAAAGGACATATCCTCACATAATAACTAAAGAGAAGCTTTCTGAGAAACTGCATTGCCATGTGTGAATGCAACTCTCAGAGTTACACGTTTCTCTTCAGTGATCAGTTTGTTAACACAGTTTTCTGGAAATCTGCAATTAGACACTTCATAGCGCAATGAAGCTTACGGTGACAAAGGATATATCCACAGATGAAAACTAGAAAGAAGCTTTCTTAGAAACTGCCTGGTGATGTGTGAATTCATCTCTCAGAGTTACACTTATGTTTCGTGGAGCAGTCCATTAACACTGTCTTTGAGGAAACTGAGAAGGGCTTCCTTGCATCGCTTTGAGGCCTACGCTGATAAAGGAAATTTCATCCGTTCAAAACGTGAAAGAAGCTTTCTGAGAAACTTCTTTCTGATCTGTGAGTTCATCTCCCAGACTTACAACTTAGACTTCAAAAAGCAGTTTGCTAACACTCTTTTCGTGGAATCTGGAAAGTGATATTTGGGAGCCCATAGGGGCCCATGGTGAAAAAGGAAATATCGTCACATAAGAAGTAGAGAGAAGCTTTCTGAGAGATTGCTTTCTGATGTCTGACTTCGTCACACAGAGTTCCACCCTTCCCTTCTTGGAACAGTTTGCTAACACTGTTGTCAGGGATTCTGCAAAGGTATATTTGGGAGCTCATTGAGGGCTATGGTGAAAAAGGACATATCCTCACATAATAACTAAAGAGAAGCTTTCTGAGAAACTGCATTGCCATGTGTGAATGCAACTCTCAGAGTTACACGTTTCTCTTCAGTGATCAGTTTGTTAACACAGTTTTCTGGAAATCTGCAATTAGACACTTCATAGCGCAATGAAGCTTACGGTGACAAAGGATATATCCACAGATGAAAACTAGAAAGAAGCTTTCTTAGAAACTGCCTGGTGATGTGTGAATTCATCTCTCAGAGTTACACTTATGTTTCGTGGAGCAGTCCATTAACACTGTCTTTGAGGAAACTGAGAAGGGCTTCCTTGCATCGCTTTGAGGCCTACGCTGATAAAGGAAATTGCATCCGTTCAAAACGTGAAAGAAGCTTTCTGAGAAACTTCTTTCTGATCTGTGAGTTCATCTCCCAGACTTACAACTTAGACTTCAAGAAGCAGTTTGCTAACACTCTTTTCGTGGAATCTGGAAAGTGATATTTGGGAGCCCATAGGGGCCCATGGTGAGAAAGGAAATATCGTCACATAAGAAGTATAGAGAAGCTTTCTGAGAGATTGCTTTCTGATGTCTGACTTCGTCACACAGAGTTCCACCCTTCCCTTCTTGGAACAGTTTGCTAACACTGTTGTCAGGGATTCTGCAAAGGTATATTTGGGAGCTCATTGAGGGCTATGGTGAAAAAGGAAATATCCTCACATAATAACTAAAGAGAAGCTTTCTGAGAAACTGCATTGCCATGTGTGAATGCAACTCTCAGAGTTACACGTTTCTCTTCAGTGATCAGTTTGTTAACACAGTTTTCTGGAAATCTGCAATTAGACACTTCATAGCGCAATGAAGCTTACGGTGACAAAGGATATATCCACAGATGAAAACTAGAAAGAAGCTTTCTTCGAAACTGCCTGGTGATGTGTGAATTCATCTCACAGAGTTATACTTATGTTTCGTGGAGCAGTCCATTAACACTGTCTTTGAGGAAACTGTGAAGGGCTTCCTTGCATCACTTTGAGGCCTACGCTGATAAAGGAAATTTCATCGGTTCAAAACGTGAAAGAAGCTTTCTGAGAAACTTCTTTCTGATCTGTGAGTTCATCTCCCAGACTTATAACTCAGACTTCAGAAAGCAGTTTGCTAACACTCTTTTCGTGGAATCTGGAAAGTGATATTTGGGAGCCCATCTGGGCCCATGGTGAGAAAGGAAGTATCGTCACATAAGAAGTAGAGAGAAGCTTTCTGAGAGATTGCTTTCTGATGTCTGACTTCGTCACACAGAGTTCCACCCTTCCCTTCTTGGAACAGTTTGCTAACACTGTTGTCAGGGATTCTGCAAAGGTATATTTGGGAGCTCATTGAGGGCTATGGTGAAAAAGGACATATCCTCACATAATAACTAAAGAGAAGCTTTCTGAGAAACTGCATTGCCATGTGTGAATGCAACTCTCAGAGTTACACGTTTCTCTTCAGTGATCAGTTTGTTAACACAGTTTTCTGGAAATCTGCAATTAGACACTTCATAGCGCAATGAAGCTTACGGTGACAAAGGATATATCCACAGATGAAAACTTGAAAGAAGCTTTCATAGAAACTGCCTGGTGATGTGTGAATTGATCTCAGAGAGTTACACTTATGTTTCGTGGAGCAGTCCATTAACACTGTCTTTGAGGAAACTGTGAAGGGCTTCCTTGCATCGCTTTGAGGCCTACGCTGATAAAGGAAATTTCATCCGTTCAAAACGTGAAAGAAGCTTTCTGAGAAACTTCTTTCTGATCTGTGAGTTCATCTCCCAGACTTATAACGCAGACTTCAGAAAGCAGTTTGCTAACACTCTTTTCGTGGAATCTGGAAAGTGATATTTGGGAGCCCATAGGGGCCCATGGTGAGAAAGGAAAAATCGTCACATAAGAAGCAGAGAGAAGCTTTCTGAGAGATTGCTTTCTGATGTCTGACTTCGTCACACAGAGTTCCACCCTTCCCTTCTTGGAACAGTTTGCTAACACTGTTGTCAGGGATTCTGCAAAGGTGTATTTGGGAGCTCATTGAGGGCTATGGTGAAAAAGGACATATCCTCACATAATAACTAAAGAGAAGCTTTCTGAGAAACTGCATTGCCATGTGTGAATGCAACTCATAGAGTTACACGTTTCTCTTCAGTGATCAGTTTGTTAACACAGTTTTCTGGAAATCTGCAATTTGGTATTTCATAGCGCAATGAACCTGACGGTGACAAAGGAGATATCCAGAGATGAAAACTAGAAAGAAGCTTTCTTAGAAACTTCTTGGTGATGTGTGAATTCATCTCACAGAATTACACTTATGTTTCGTGGAGCAGTCCATTAACACTGTCTTTGAGGAAGATGAGAAGGGCTTCCTTGGATCGCATTGAGGCCTACGCTGATAAAGGAAATTTCATCCGTTCAAAACGTGAAAGAAGCTTTCTGAGAAAGTTCTTTCGTGATCTGTGAATTCATCTCACAGAGTTACAACCTATGCCTCAAGAAGCAGTTTGCTAACACTCTTTTCGTGGAATCTGCAAAGTGATATTTGGTAGCCCATAGGGGCCCATGGTGAAAAAGGAAATGTCCTCACATAATAACTACAGAGAAACTTTCTGAGAGATTGCTTTCTGATGTGTGACTTCATCACACAGAGTTCCACCCTTCCCTTCTTGGAACAGTTTGCTAACACTGTTCTCGTGGATTCTGCAAAGGTATATTTGGGAGCTCATTGAGGGCTAGGGTGAAAAAGGAATTATCCTCACGTAATAACTAATGAGAAGCTTTCTGAGAAACTGCATTGCCATGTGTGAATGCAACTCACAGAGTTACACGTTTCTCTTCAGTGATCAGTTTGTTAACACAGTTTTCTGGAAATCTGCAATTTGGTATTTCATAGCGCAATGAACCTGACGGTGACAAAGGAGATATCCAGAGATGAAAACTAGAAAGAAGCTTTCCTTAGAAACTTCATGGATGATGTGTGAATTCATCTCACAGAGTTACACTTATGTTTCGCGGAGCAGTCCATTAACACTGTCTTTGAGGAAGCTGAGAAGGGCTTCCTTGGATCGCATTGAGGCCTACGCTGATAAAGGAAATTTCATCCGTTCACAACGTGAAAGAAGCTTTCTGTAGAAAGTTCTTTCTGATCTGTGAATTCATCTCACAGAGTTACAACCTATGCCTCAAGAAGCAGTTTGCTAACACTCTTTTCGTGGAATCTGCAAAGTGATATTTGGTAGCCCATAGGGGCCCATGGTGAAAAAGGGAATGTCCTCACATAATAACTACAGAGAAACTTTCTGAGAGATTGCCTTTCTGATGTGTGACTTCATCACACAGAGTTCCACCCTTCCCTTCTTGGAACAGTTTGCTAACACTGTTCTCGTGGATTCTGCAAAGGTATATTTGGGAGCTCATTGAGGGCTAGGGTGAAAAAGGAATTATCCTCACATAATAACTAAAGAGAAGCTTTCTGAGAAACTGCATTGCCATGTGTGAATGCAACTCATAGAGTTACACGTTTCTCTTCAGTGATCAGTTTGTTAACACAGTTTTCTGGAAATCTGCAATTTGGTATTTCATAGCGCAATGACCTGACGGTGACAAAGGAGATATCCAGAGATAAAACTAGAAAGAAGCTTTCTTAGAAACTTCTTGGTGATGTGTGAATTCATCTCACAGAGTTACACTTATGTTTCGTGGAGCAGTCCATAAACACTGTCTTTGAGGAAGCTGAGAAGGGCTTCCTTGGATCGCATTGAGGCCTACGCTGATAAAGGAAATTTCATCCGTTCAAAACGTGAAAGAAGCTTTCTGAGAAACTTCTTTCTGATCTGTGAATTCATCTCACAGAGTTACAACCTATGCCTCAAGAAGCAGTTTGCTAACACTCTTTTCGTGGAATCTGCAAAGTGATATTTGGTAGCCCATAGGGGCCCAATGGTGAAAAAGGAAATGCCCTCACATAATAACTACAGAGAAAATTTCTGAGAGATTGCTTTCTGATGCGTGACTTCATCTCACATAGTTACGCCAGTGTTTTTTGGAACCCTTTCTTAGGGCTGTTTCCGTGGATTCCGAGAAGTGATATTTCAGATGGCTTTGAAGAATAGAAGGAGAAAAGAAATATCCTCCAAGAAAAAGTGGAATCAAGCTTTCTGAGAAACTGCTTTGTGATATGTGAATTCATTTCAGAGTGTTATATCACCCTTTCTCGGGGGAGTTTCATAGCACTCATTATGAGGAATCTCAGATGTGATGTCTTGGATAGAGTGGAACCGCATGGTGAATAAGGAACTATCCTCGGAGAAACCTGCAGAGAAGCCTTCTCAGAAACTTCTTTGTTGTGGGTGAATTCAGCCCACAGATGTCCATGATTGTTTTCACTGAGAAGCTTGCTAGCAGAGTTTTCGCAGAATCTGCAATAGGACACACGGTGGCGCTCCGAGACCACAAATAACCTCGTCTTACTAAAGAAAGAAGCTTTCTGAGAAACCGCTTTGTGATGTGTGAATTCAACTCACTAAGTTACAGCTGTATTTCGTGGGGCCGTGGCCTGGCCCTATTTATGTGGAATCTGAGAACAGATATTCCGGAACCCATTGAAAACAATGGGGCCAATGGAAATATCTTCCATTAAAAATGAGAAAGAAGCTTTCTGAGAAACTTCTTCGTGAACTGTGAATTCTTCTCACAGAGTTACAACTTAGGCCTCATGAAGCAGTTTGCTAACACTCTTTTCGTGGAATCTGGAAAGTGATATTTGGTAGCCCATAGGGGCCCATGGTGAAAAAGGGAATGTCCTCACATCATAACTACAGAGAAACTTTCTGAGAGATTGCTTTCTGATGTGTGACTTCATCACACAGAGTTCCACCCTTCCCTTCTTGGAACAGTTTGCTAACACTGTTCTCGTGGATTCTGCAAAGGTATATTTGGGAGCTCATTGGGGGCTATGGTGAAAAAGGAATTATCCTCACGTAATAACAAAAGAGAAGCTTTCTGAGAAACTGCATTGCCATGTGTGAATGCAACTCACAGAGTTACACGTTTCTCTTCAGTGATCAGTTTGTTAACACAGTTTTCTGGAAATCTGCAATTTGGTATTTCATAGCGCAATGAACCTGACGGTGACAAAGGAGATATCCAGAGATGAAAACTAGAAAGAAGCTTTCTTAGAAACTTCTTGGTGATGTGTGAATTCATCTCACAGAGTTACACTTATGTTTCGCGGAGCAGTCCATTAACACTGTCTTTGAGGAAGCTGAGAAGGGCTTCCTTGGATCGCATTGAGGCCTACGCTGATAAAGGAAATTTCATCCGTTCACAACGTGAAAGAAGCTTTCTGAGAAACTTCTTTCTGATCTGTGAATTCATCTCACAGAGTTACAACCTATGCCTCAAGAAGCAGTTTGCTAACACTCTTTTCGTGGAATCTGCAAAGTGATATTTGGTAGCCCATAGGGGCCCATGGTGAAAAAGGAATGTCCTCACATAATAACTACAGAGAAACTTTCTGAGAGATTGCTTTCTGATGTGTGACTTCATCACACAGAGTTCCACCCTTCCCTTCTTGGAACAGTTTGCTAACACTGTTCTCGTGGATTCTGCAAAGGTATATTTGGGAGCTCATTGAGGGCTAGGGTGAAAAAGGAATTATCCTCACATAATAACTAAAGAGAAGCTTTCTGAGAAACTGCATTGCCATGTGTGAATGCAACTCACAGAGTTACACGTTTCTCTTCAGTGATCAGTTTGTTAACACAGTTTTCTGGAAATCTGCAATTTGGTATTTCATAGCGCAATGACCTGACGGTGACAAAGAGATATCCAGAGATGAAAACTAGAAAGAAGCTCTCTTAGAAACTTCTTGGTGATGTGTGAATTCATCTCACAGAGTTACACTTATGTTTCGTGGAGCAGTCCATAAACACTGTCTTTGAGGAAGCTGAGAAGGGCTTCCTTGGATCGCATTGAGGCCTACGCTGATAAAGGAAATTTCATCCGTTCACAACGTGAAAGAAGCTTTCTGAGAAACTTCTTTCTGATCTGTGAATTCATCTCACAGAGTTACAACCTATGCCTCAAGAAGCAGTTTGCTAACACTCTTTTCGTGGAATCTGCAAAGTGATATTTGGTAGCCCATAGGGGCCCATGGTGAAAAAGGAAATGCCCTCACATAATAACTACAGAGAAACTTTCTGAGAGATTGCTTTCTGATGCGTGACTTCATCTCACAGAGTTACGCCAGTGTTTTTTGGAACCCTTTCTTAGGGCTGTTTCCGTGGATTCCGAGAAGTGATATTTCAGATGGCTTTGAAGAATAGAAGGAGAAAAGAAATATCCTCCAAGAAAAAGTGGAATCAAGCTTTCTGAGAAACTGCTTTGTGATATGTGAATTCATTTCAGAGTGTTATATCACCCTTTCTCGGGGGAGTTTCATAGCACTCATTATGAGGAATCTCAGATGTGATGTCTTGGATAGAGTGGAACCGCATGGTGAATAAGGAACTATCCTCGGAGAAACCTGCAGAGAAGCCTTCTCAGAAACTTCTTTGTTGTGGGTGAATTCAGCCCACAGATGTCCATGATTGTTTTCACTGAGAAGCTTGCTAGCAGAGTTTTCGCAGAATCTGCAATAGGACACACGGTGGCGCTCCGAGACCACAAATAACCTCGTCTTACTAAAGAAAGAAGCTTTCTGAGAAACCGCTTTGTGATGTGTGAATTCAACTCACTAAGTTACAGCTGTATTTCGTGGGGCCGTGGCCTGGCCCTATTTATGTGGAATCTGAGAACAGATATTCCGGAACCCATTGAAAACAATGGGGCCAATGGAAATATCTTCCAATAAAAATGAGAAAGAAGCTTTCTGAGAAACTTCTTCGTGAACTGTGAATTCTTCTCACAGAGTTACAACTTAGGCCTCATGAAGCAGTTTGCTAACACTCTTTTCGTGGAATCTGGAAAGTGATATTTGGTAGCCCATAGGGGCCCATGGTGAAAAAGGGAAATGTCCTCACATCATAACTACAGAGAAACTTTCTGAGAGATTGCTTTCTGATGTGTGACTTCATCACACAGAGTTCCACCCTTCCCTTCTTGGAACAGTTTGCTAACACTGTTCTCGTGGATTCTGCAAAGGTATATTTGGGAGCTCATTGAGGGCTAGGGTGAAAAAGGAATTATCCTCACATAATAACTAAAGAGAAGCTTTCTGAGAAACTGCATTGCCATGTGTGAATGCAACTCACAGAGTTACACGTTTCTCTTCAGTGATCAGTTTGTTAACACAGTTTTCTGGAAATCTGCAATTTGGTATTTCATAGCGCAATGAACCTGACGGTGACAAAGGAGATATCCAGAGATGAAAACTAGAAAGAAGCTTTCTTAGAAACTTCTTGGTGATGTGTGAATTCATCTCACAGAGTTACACTTATGTTTCGTGGAGCAGTCCATTAACACTGTCTTTGAGGAAGCTGAGAAGGGCTTCCTTGGATCGCATTGAGGCCTACGCTGATAAAGGAAATTTCATCCGTTCACAACGTGAAAGAAGCTTTCTGAGAAACTTCTTTCTGATCTGTGAATTCATCTCACAGAGTTACAACCTATGCCTCAAGAAGCAGTTTGCTAACACTCTTTTCGTGGAATCTGCAAAGTGATATTTGGTAGCCCATAGGGGCCCATGGTGAAAAAGGAAATGTCCTCACATAATAACTACAGAGAAACTTTCTGAGAGATTGCTTTCTGATGTGTGACTTCATCACACAGAGTTCCACCCTTCCCTTCTTGGAACAGTTTGCTAACACTGTTCTCGTGGATTCTGCAAAGGTATATTTGGGAGCTCATTGAGGGCTAGGGTGAAAAAGGAATTATCCTCACATAATAACTAAAGAGAAGCTTTCTGAGAAACTGCATTGCCATGTGTGAATGCAACTCACAGAGTTACACGTTTCTCTTCAGTGATCAGTTTGTTAACACAGTTTTCTGGAAATCTGCAATTTGGTATTTCATAGCGCAATGACCTGACGGTGACAAAAGAGATATCCAGAGATGAAAACTAGAAAGAAGCTTTCTTAGAAACTTCTTGGTGATGTGTGAATTCATCTCACAGAGTTACACTTATGTTTCGTGGAGCAGTCCATAAACACTGTCTTTGAGGAAGCTGAGAAGGGCTTCCTTGGATCGCATTGAGGCCTACGCTGATAAAGGAAATTTCATCCGTTCCAAAAGTGAAAGAAGCTTTCTGAGAAACTTCTTTCTGATCTGTGAATTCATCTCACAGAGTTACACCCTATGCCTCAAGAAGCAGTTTGCTAACACTCTTTTCGTGGAATCTGCAAAGTGATATTTGGTAGCCCATAGGGGCCCATGGTGAAAAAGGAAATGCCCTCACATAATAACTACAGAGAAACTTTCTGAGAGATTGCTTTCTGATGCGTGACTTCATCTCACAGAGTTACGCCAGTGTTTTTTGGAACCCTTTCTTAGGGCTGTTTCCGTGGATTCCGAGAAGTGATATTTCAGATGGCTTTGAAGAATAGAAGGAGAAAAGAAATATCCTCCAGGAAAAAGTGGAATCAAGTTTTCTGAGAAACTGCTTTGTGATATGTGAATTCATTTCAGAGTGTTATATCACCCTTTCTCGGGGGAGTTTCGTAGCACTCATTATGAGGAATCTCAGATGTGATGTCTTGGATACCGTGGAACCGCATGGTGAATAAGGAACTATCCTCGGAGAAACCTGCAGAGAAGCCTTCTCAGAAACTTCTTTGTTGTGGGTGAATTCAGCCCACAGATGTCCATGATTGTTTTCACTGAGAAGCTTGCTAGCAGAGTTTTCGCAGAATCTGCAATAGGACACACGGTGGCGCTCCGAGACCACAAATAACCTCGTCTTACTAAAGAAAGAAGCTTTCTGAGAAACCGCTTTGTGATGTGTGAATTCAACTCACTAAGTTACAGCTGTATTTCGTGGGGCCGTGGCCTGGCCCTATTTATGTGGAATCTGAGAACAGATATTCCGGAACCCATTGAAAACAAAGGGGCCAATGCAAATATCTTCCAATAAAAATGAGAAAGAAGCTTTCTGAGAAACTTCTTCGTGATCTGTGAATTCTTCTCACAGAGTTACAACTTAGGCCTCATGAAGCAGTTTGCTAACACTCTTTTCGTGGAATCTGGAAAGTGATATTTGGTAGCCCATAGGGGCTCATGGTGAAAAAGGAAATGTCCTCACATAATAACTACAGAGAAACTTTCTGAGAGATTGCTTTCTGATGTGTGACTTCATCACACAGAGTTCCACCCTTCCCTTTTTGGAACAGTTTGCTAACACTGTTCTCGTGGATTCTGCAAAGGTATATTTGGGAGCTCATTGAGGGCTAGGGTGAAAAAGGAATTATCCTCACATAATAACTAAAGAGAAGCTTTCTGAGAAACTGCATTGCCATGTGTGAATGCAACTCACAGAGTTACACGTTTCTCTTCAGTGATCAGTTTGTTAACACAGTTTTCTGGAAATCTGCAGTTTGGTATTTCATAGCGCAATGAACCTGACGGTGACAAAGGAGATATCCAGAGATGAAAACTAGAAAGAAGCTTTCTTAGAAACTTCTTGGTGATGTGTGAATTCATCTCACAGAGTTACACTTATGTTTCGTGGAGCAGTCCATTAACACTGTCTTTGAGGAAGCTGAGAAGGGCTTCCTTGGATCGCATTGAGGCCTACGCTGATAAAGGAAATTTCATCCGTTCACAACGTGAAAGAAGCTTTCTGAGAAACTTCTTTCTGATCTGTGAATTCATCTCACAGAGTTACAACCTATGCCTCAAGAAGCAGTTTGCTAACACTCTTTTCGTGGAATCTGCAAAGTGATATTTGGTAGCCCATAGGGGCCCATGGTGAAAAAGGAAATGTCCCTCACATAATAACTACAGAGAAACTTTCTGAGAGATTGCTTTCTGATGCTGTGACTTCATCTCACATAGTTACGCCAGTGTTTTTTGGAACCCTTTCTTAGGGCTGTTTCCGTGGATTCCGAGAAGTGATATTTCAGATGGCTTTGAAGAATAGAAGGAGAAAAGAAATATCCTCCAAGAAAAAGTGGAATCAAGCTTTCTGAGAAACTGCTTTGTGATATGTGAATTCATTTCATAGTGTTATATCACCCTTTCTCGGGGGAGTTTTATAGCACTCATTATGAGGAATCTCAGATGTGATGTCTTGGAAACCGTGGAACCGCATGGTGAATAAGGAACTATCCTCGGAGAAACCTGCAGAGAAGCCTTCTCAGAAACTTCTTTGTTGTGGGTGAATTCAGCCCACAGATGTCCATGATTGTTTTCACTGAGAAGCTTGCTAGCAGAGTTTTCGCAGAATCTGCAATAGGACACACGGTGGCGCTCCGAGACCACAAATAACCTCGTCTTACTAAAGAAAGAAGCTTTCTGAGAAACCGCTTTGTGATGTGTGAATTCAACTCACTAAGTTACAGCTGTATTTCGTGGGGCCGTGGCCTGGCCCTATTTGTGTGGAATCTGAGGACAGATATTCCGGAACCCATTGAAAACAATGGGGCCAATGGAAATATCTTCCAATAAAAATGAGAAAGAAGCTTTCTGAGAAACTTCCTCGTGATCTGTGAATTCTTCTCACAGAGTTACAACTTAGGCCTCATGAAGCAGTTTACTAACACTCTTTTCGTGGAATCTGGAAAGTGATATTTGGTAGCCCATAGGGGCCCATGGTGAAAAAGGAATGTCCTCACATAATAACTACAGAGAAACTTTCTGAGAGATTGCTTTCTGATGTGTGACTTCATCACACAGAGTTCCACCCTTCCCTTCTTGGAACAGTTTGCTAACACTGTTCTCGTGGATTCTGCAAAGGTATATTTGGGAGCTCATTGAGGGCTAGGGTGAAAAAGGAATTATCCTCACATAATAACTAAAGAGAAGCTTTCTGAGAAACTGCATTGCCATGTGTGAATGCAACTCACAGAGTTACACGTTTCTCTTCAGTGATCAGTTTGTTAACACAGTTTTCTGGAAATCTGCAGTTTGGTATTTCATAGCGCAATGAACCTGACGGTGACAAAGGAGATATCCAGAGATGAAAACTAGAAAGAAGCTTTCTTAGAAACTTCTTGGTGATGTGTGAATTCATCTCACAGAGTTACACTTATGTTTCGCGGAGCAGTCCATTAACACTGTCTTTGAGGAAGCTGAGAAGGGCTTCCTTGGATCGCATTGAGGCCTACGCTGATAAAGGAAATTTCATCCGTTCACAACGTGAAAGAAGCTTTCTGAGAAACTTCTTTCTGATCTGTGAATTCATCTCACAGAGTTACAACCTATGCCTCAAGAAGCAGTTTGCTAACACTCTTTTCGTGGAATCTGCAAAGTGATATTTGGTAGCCCATAGGGGCCCATGGTGAAAAAGGGAATGTCCTCACATAATAACTACAGAGAAACTTTCTGAGAGATTGCTTTCTGATGTGTGACTTCATCACACAGAGTTCCACCCTTCCCTTCTTGGAACAGTTTGCTAACACTGTTCTCGTGGATTCTGCAAAGGTATATTTGGGAGCTCATTGAGGGCTAGGGTGAAAAAGGAATTATCCTCACATAATAACTAAAGAGAAGCTTTCTGAGAAACTGCATTGCCATGTGTGAATGCAACTCACAGAGTTACACGTTTCTCTTCAGTGATCAGTTTGTTAACACAGTTTTCTGGAAATCTGCAGTTTGGTATTTCATAGCGCAATGAACCTGACGGTGACAAAGGAGATATCCAGAGATGAAAACTAGAAAGAAGCTTTCTTAGAAACTTCTTGGTGATGTGTGAATTCATCTCACAGAGTTACACTTATGTTTCGCGGAGCAGTCCATTAACACTGTCTTTGAGGAAGCTGAGAAGGGCTTCCTTGGATCGCATTGAGGCCTACGCTGATAAAGGAAATTTCATCCGTTCACAACGTGAAAGAAGCTTTCTGAGAAACTTCTTTCTGATCTGTGAATTCATCTCACAGAGTTACAACCTATGCCTCAAGAAGCAGTTTGCTAACACTCTTTTCGTGGAATCTGCAAAGTGATATTTGGTAGCCCATAGGGGCCCATGGTGAAAAAGGGAATGTCCTCACATAATAACTACAGAGAAACTTTCTGAGAGATTGCTTTCTGATGTGTGACTTCATCTCACAGAGTTACGCCAGTGTTTTTTGGAACCGTTTCTTAGGGCTGTTTCCGTGGATTCCGAGAAGTGATATTTCAGATGGCTTTGAAGAATAGAAGGAGAAAAGAAATATCCTCCAAGAAAAAGTGGAATCAAGTTTTCTGATAAACTGCTTTGTGATATGTGAATTCATTTCAGAGTGTTATATCACCCTTTCTCGGGGGAGTTTCGTAGCACTCATTATGAGGAATCTCAGATGTGATGTCTTGGAAACCGTGGAACCGCATGGTGAATAAGGAACTATCCTCGGAGAAACCTGCAGAGAAGCCTTCTCAGAAACTTCTTTGTTGTGGGTGAATTCAGCCCACAGATGTCCATGATTGTTTTCACTGAGAAGCTTGCTAGCAGAGTTTTCGCAGAATCTGCAATAGGACACACGGTGGCGCTCCGAGACCACAAATAACCTCGTCTTACTAAAGAAAGAAGCTTTCTGAGAAACCGCTTTGTGATGTGTGAATTCAACTCACTAAGTTACAGCTGTATTTCGTGGGGCCGTGGCCTGGCCCTATTTATGTGGAATCTGAGAACAGATATTCCGGAACCCATTGAAAACAAGGGGCCAATGGAAATATCTTCCATAAAAATGAGAAAGAAGCTTTCTGAGAAACTTCTTCGTGAATCTGTGAATTCTTCTCACAGAGTTACAACTTAGGCCTCATGAAGCAGTTTGCTAACACTCTTTTCGTGGAATCTGGAAAGTGATATTTGGTAGCCCATAGGGGCCCATGGTGAAAAAGGAAATGTCCTCACATAATAACTACAGAGAAACTTTCTGAGAGATTGCTTTCTGATGTGTGACTTCATCACACAGAGTTCCACCCTTCCCTTCTTGGAACAGTTTGCTAACACTGTTCTCGTGGATTCTGCAAAGGTATATTTGGGAGCTCATTGAGGGCTAGGGTGAAAAAGGAATTATCCTCACATAATAACTAAAGAGAAGCTTTCTGAGAAACTGCATTGCCATGTGTGAATGCAACTCACAGAGTTACACGTTTCTCTTCAGTGATCAGTTTGTTAACACAGTTTTCTGGAAATCTGCAATTTGGTATTTCATAGCGCAATGAACCTGACGGTGACAAAGGAGATATCCAGAGATGAAAACTAGAAAGAAGCTTTCTTAGAAACTTCTTGGTGATGTGTGAATTCATCTCACAGAGTTACACTTATGTTTCGCGGAGCAGTCCATTAACACTGTCTTTGAGGAAGCTGAGAAGGGCTTCCTTGGATCGCATTGAGGCCTACGCTGATAAAGGAAATTTCATCCGTTCACAACGTGAAAGAAGCTTTCTGAGAAACTTCTTTCTGATCTGTGAATTCATCTCACAGAGTTACAACCTATGCCTCAAGAAGCAGTTTGCTAACACTCTTTTCGTGGAATCTGCAAAGTGATATTTGGTAGCCCATAGGGGCCCATGGTGAAAAAGGGAATGTCCTCACATAATAACTACAGAGAAACTTTCTGAGAGATTGCTTTCTGATGTGTGACTTCATCACACAGAGTTCCACCCTTCCCTTCTTGGAACAGTTTGCTAACACTGTTCTCGTGGATTCTGCAAAGGTATATTTGGGAGCTCATTGAGGGCTAGGGTGAAAAAGGAATTATCCTCACATAATAACTAAAGAGAAGCTTTCTGAGAAACTGCATTGCCATGTGTGAATGCAACTCACAGAGTTACACGTTTCTCTTCAGTGATCAGTTTGTTAACACAGTTTTCTGGAAATCTGCAATTTGGTATTTCATAGCGCAATGAACCTGACGGTGACAAAGGAGATATCCAGAGATGAAAACTAGAAAGAAGCTTTCTTAGAAACTTCTTGGTGATGTGTGAATTCATCTCACAGAGTTACACTTAGGTTTCGTGGAGCAGTCCATAAACACTGCCTTGGGGAAGCTGAGAAGGGCTTCCTTGGATCACATTGAGGCCTACGCTGATAAAGGAAATTTCATCCGTTCACAACGTGAAAGAAGCTTTCTGAGAAACTTCTTTCTGATCTGTGAATTCATCTCACAGAGTTACAACCTATGCCTCAAGAAGCAGTTTGCTAACACTCTTTTCGTGGAATCTGCAAAGTGATATTTGGTAGCCCATAGGGGCCCATGGTGAAAAAGGAAATGTCCTCACATAATAACTACAGAGAAACTTTCTGAGAGATTGCTTTCTGATGTGTGACTTCATCTCACAGAGTTACGCCAGTGTTTTTTGGAACCGTTTCTTAGGGCTGTTTCCGTGGATTCCGAGAAGTGATATTTCAGATGGCTTTGAAGAATAGAAGGAGAAAAGAAATATCCTCCAAGAAAAAGTGGAATCAAGTTTTCTGATAAACTGCTTTGTGATATGTGAATTCATTTCAGAGTGTTATATCACCCTTTCTCGGGGGAGTTTCGTAGCACTCATTATGAGGAATCTCAGATGTGATGTCTTGGAAACCGTGGAACCGCATGGTGAATAAGGAACTATCCTCGGAGAAACCTGCAGAGAAGCCTTCTCAGAAACTTCTTTGTTGTGGGTGAATTCAGCCCACAGATGTCCATGATTGTTTTCACTGAGAAGCTTGCTAGCAGAGTTTTCGCAGAATCTGCAATAGGACACACGGTGGCGCTCCGAGACCACAAATAACCTCGTCTTACTAAAGAAAGAAGCTTTCTGAGAAACCGCTTTGTGATGTTTGAATTCAACTCACTAAGTTACAGCTGTATTTCGTGGGGCCGTGGCCTGGTCCTATTTGTGTGGAATCTGAGGACAGATATTCCGGAACCCATTGAAAACAATGGGGCCAATGGAAATATCTTCCAATAAAAATGAGAAAGAAGCTTTCTGAGAAACTTCCTCGTGATCTGTGAATTCTTCTCACAGAGTTACAACTTAGGCCTCATGAAGCAGTTTGCTAACACTCTTTTCGTGGAATCTGGAAAGTGATATTTGGTAGCCCATAGGGGCTCATGGTGAAAAAGGAAATGTCCTCACATAATAACTACAGAGAAACTTTCTGAGAGATTGCTTTCGGATGTGTGACTTCATCACACAGAATTCCACCCTTCCCTTTTTGGAACAGTTTGCTAACACTGTTCTCGTGGATTCTGCAAAGGTATATTTGGGAGCTCATTGAGGGCTAGGGTGAAAAAGGAATTATCCTCACATAATAACTAAAGAGAAGCTTTCTGAGAAACTGCATTGCCATGTGTGAATGCAACTCACAGAGTTACACGTTTCTCTTCAGTGATCAGTTTGTTAACACAGTTTTCTGGAAATCTGCAATTTGGTATTTCATAGCGCAATGAACCTGACAGTGACAAAGGAGATATCCAGAGATGAAAACTAGAAAGAAGCTTTCTTAGAAACTTCTTGGTGATGTGTGAATTCATCTCACAGAGTTACACTTATGTTTCGTGGAGCAGTCCATAAACACTGTCTTTGAGGAAGCTGAAAAGGGCTTCCTTGGATCGCATTGAGGCCTACGCTGATAAAGGAAATTTCATCCGTTCACAACGTGAAAGAAGCTTTCTGAGAAACTTCTTTCTGATCTGTGAATTCATCTCACAGAGTTACAACCTATGCCTCAAGAAGCAGTTTGCTAACACTCTTTTCGTGGAATCTGCAAAGTGATATTTGGTAGCCCATAGGGGCCCATGGTGAAAAAGGAAATGTCCTCACATAATAACTACAGAGAAACTTTCTGAGAGATTGCTTTCTGATGTGTGACTTCATCACACAGAGTTCCACCCTTCCCTTCTTGGAACAGTTTGCTAACACTGTTCTCGTGGATTCTGCAAAGGTATATTTGGGAGCTCATTGAGGGCTAGGGTGAAAAAGGAATTATCCTCACATAATAACTAAAGAGAAGCTTTCTGAGAAACTGCATTGCCATGTGTGAATGCAACTCACAGAGTTACACGTTTCTCTTCAGTGATCAGTTTGTTAACACAGTTTTCTGGAAATCTGCAGTTTGGTATTTCATAGCGCAATGAACCTGACGGTGACAAAGGAGATATCCAGAGATGAAAACTAGAAAGAAGCTTTCTTAGAAACTTCTTGGTGATGTGTGAATTCATCTCACAGAGTTACACTTATGTTTCGTGGAGCAGTCCATTAACACTGTCTTTGAGGAAGCTGAGAAGGGCTTCCTTGGATCGCATTGAGGCCTACGCTGATAAAGGAAATTTCATCCGTTCAAAACGTGAAAGAAGCTTTCTGAGAAACTTCTTTCTGATCTGTGAATTCATCTCACAGAGTTACAACCTATGCCTCAAGAAGCAGTTTGCTAACACTCTTTTCGTGGAATCTGCAAAGTGATATTTGGTAGCCCATAGGGGCCCATGGTGAAAAAGGAAATGTCCTCACATAATAACTACAGAGAAACTTTCTGAGAGATTGCTTTCTGATGTGTGACTTCATCTCACAGAGTTACGCCAGTGTGTTTTGGAACCGTTTCTTAGGGCTGTTTCCGTGGATTCCGAGAAGTGATATTTCAGATGGCTTTGAAGAATAGAAGGAGAAAAGAAATATCCTCCAAGAAAAAGTGGAATCAAGTTTTCTGATAAACTGCTTTGTGATATGTGAATTCATTTCAGAGTGTTATATCACCCTTTCTCGGGGGAGTTTCGTAGCACTCATTATGAGGAATCTCAGATGTGATGTCTTGGAAACCGTGGAACCGCATGGTGAATAAGGAACTATCCTCGGAGAAACCTGCAGAGAAGCCTTCTCAGAAACTTCTTTGTTGTGGGTGAATTCAGCCCACAGATGTCCATGATTGTTTTCACTGAGAAGCTTGCTAGCAGAGTTTTCGCAGAATCTGCAATAGGACACACGGTGGCGCTCCGAGACCACAAATAACCTCGTCTTACTAAAGAAAGAAGCTTTCTGAGAAACCGCTTTGTGATGTTTGAATTCAACTCACTAAGTTACAGCTGTATTTCGTGGGGCCGTGGCCTGGTCCTATTTGTGTGGAATCTGAGGACAGATATTCCGGAACCCATTGAAAACAATGGGGCCAATGGAAATATCTTCCAATAAAAATGAGAAAGAAGCTTTCTGAGAAACTTCCTCGTGATCTGTGAATTCTTCTCACAGAGTTACAACTTAGGCCTCATGAAGCAGTTTGCTAACACTCTTTTCGTGGAATCTGGAAAGTGATATTTGGTAGCCCATAGGGGCTCATGGTGATAAAGGAAATGTCCTCACATAATAACTACAGAGAAACTTTCTGAGAGATTGCTTTCGGATGTGTGACTTCATCACACAGAATTCCACCCTTCCCTTTTTGGAACAGTTTGCTAACACTGTTCTCGTGGATTCTGCAAAGGTATATTTGGGAGCTCATTGAGGGCTAGGGTGAAAAAGGAATTATCCTCACATAATAAATAAAGAGAAGCTTTCTGAGAAACTGCATTGCCATGTGTGAATGCAACTCACAGAGTTACACGTTTCTCTTCAGTGATCAGTTTGTTAACACAGTTTTCTGGAAATCTGCAATTTGGTATTTCATAGCGCAATGAACCTGACGGTGACAAAGGAGATATCCAGAGATGAAAACTAGAAAGAAGCTTTCTTAGAAACTTCTTGGTGATGTGTGAATTCATCTCACAGAGTTACACTTAGGTTTCGTGGAGCAGTCCATAAACACTGTCTTTGAGGAAGCTGAGAAGGGCTTCCTTGGATCACATTGAGGCCTACGCTGATAAAGGAAATTTCATCCGTTCAAAACGTGAAAGAAGCTTTCTGAGAAACTTCTTTCTGATCTGTGAATTCATCTCACAGAGTTACAACCTATGCCTCAAGAAGCAGTTTGCTAACACTCTTTTCGTGGAATCTGCAAAGTGATATTTGGTAGCCCATAGGGGCCCATGGTGAAAAAGGAAATGTCCTCACATAATAACTACAGAGAAACTTTCTGAGAGATTGCTTTCTGATGTGTGACTTCATCACACAGAGTTCCACCCTTCCCTTCTTGGAACAGTTTGCTAACACTGTTCTCGTGGATTCTGCAAAGGTATATTTGGGAGCTCATTGAGGGCTAGGGTGAAAAAGGAATTATCCTCACATAATAACTAAAGAGAAGCTTTCTGAGAAACTGCATTGCCATGTGTGAATGCAACTCACAGAGTTACACGTTTCTCTTCAGTGATCAGTTTGTTAACACAGTTTTCTGGAAATCTGCAATTTGGTATTTCATAGCGCAATGAACCTGACGGTGACAAAGGAGATATCCAGAGATGAAAACTAGAAAGAAGCTTTCTTAGAAACTTCTTGGTGATGTGTGAATTCATCTCACAGAGTTACACTTATGTTTCGTGGAGCAGTCCATTAACACTGTCTTTGAGGAAGCTGAGAAGGGCTTCCTTGGATCGCATTGAGGCCTACGCTGATAAAGGAAATTTCATCCGTTCACAACGTGAAAGAAGCTTTCTGAGAAACTTCTTTCTGATCTGTGAATTCATCTCACAGAGTTACAACCTATGCCTCAAGAAGCAGTTTGCTAACACTCTTTTCGTGGAATCTGCAAAGTGATATTTGGTAGCCCATAGGGGCCCATGGTGAAAAAGGAAATGTCCTCACATAATAACTACAGAGAAACTTTCTGAGAGATTGCTTTCTGATGTGTGACTTCATCTCACAGAGTTACGCCAGTGTTTTTTGGAACCGTTTCTTAGGGCTGTTTCCGTGGATTCCGAGAAGTGATATTTCAGATGGCTTTGAAGAATAGAAGGAGAAAAGAAATATCCTCCAAGAAAAAGTGGAATCAAGTTTTCTGATAAACTGCTTTGTGATATGTGAATTCATTTCAGAGTGTTATATCACCCTTTCTCGGGGGAGTTTCGTAGCACTCATTATGAGGAATCTCAGATGTGATGTCTTGGAAACCGTGGAACCGCATGGTGAATAAGGAACTATCCTCGGAGAAACCTGCAGAGAAGCCTTCTCAGAAACTTCTTTGTTGTGGGTGAATTCAGCCCACAGATGTCCATGATTGTTTTCACTGAGAAGCTTGCTAGCAGAGTTTTCGCAGAATCTGCAATAGGACACACGGTGGCGCTCCGAGACCACAAATAACCTCGTCTTACTAAAGAAAGAAGCTTTCTGAGAAACCGCTTTGTGATGTGTGAATTCAACTCACTAAGTTACAGCTGTATTTCGTGGGGCCGTGGCCTGGTCCCTATTTGTGTGGAATCTGAGGACAGATATTCCGGAACCCATTGAAAACAATGGGGCCAATGGAAATATCTTCCAATAAAAATGAGAAAGAAGCTTTCTGAGAAACTTCCTCGTGATCTGTGAATTCTTCTCACAGAGTTACAACTTAGGCCTCATGAAGCAGTTTGCTAACACTCTTTTCGTGGAATCTGGAAAGTGATATTTGGTAGCCCATAGGGGCCCATGGTGAAAAAGGAAATGTCCTCACATAATAACTACAGAGAAACTTTCTGAGAGATTGCTTTCGGATGTGTGACTTCATCACACAGAATTCCACCCTTCCCTTTTGGAACAGTTTGCTAACACTGTTCTCGTGGATTCTGCAAAGGTATATTTGGGAGCTCATTGAGGGCTAGGGTGAAAAAGGAATTATCCTCACATAATAACTAAAGAGAAGCTTTCTGAGAAACTGCATTGCCATGTGTGAATGCAACTCACAGAGTTACACGTTTCTCTTCAGTGATCAGTTTGTTAACACAGTTTTCTGGAAATCTGCAATTTGGTATTTCATAGCGCAATGAACCTGACGGTGACAAAGGAGATATCCAGAGATGAAAACTAGAAAGAAGCTTTCTTAGAAACTTCTTGGTGATGTGTGAATTCATCTCACAGAGTTACACTTAAGTTTCGTGGAGCAGTCCATAAACACTGTCTTTGAGGAAGCTGAAAACGGCTTCCTTGGATCACATTGAGGCCTACGCTGATAAAGGAAATTTCATCCGTTCAAAACGTGAAAGAGCTTTCTGAGAAACTTCTTTCTGATCTGTGAATTCATCTCACAGAGTTACAACCTATGCCTCAAGAAGCAGTTTGCTAACACTCTTTTCGTGGAATCTGCAAAGTGATATTTGGTAGCCGATAGGGGCCCATGGTGAAAAAGGAAATGTCCTCACATAATAACTACAGAGAAACTTTCTGAGAGATTGCTTTCTGATGTGTGACTTCATCTCACAGAGTTACGCCAGTGATTTTTGGAACCGTTTCTTAGGGTTGTTTCCGTGGATTCCGAGATGTGATATTTCATATGGCTTTGAAGAATAGAAGGAGAAAAGAAATATCCTCCAAGAAAAAGTGGAATCAAGTTTTCTGATAAACTGCTTTGTGATATGTGAATTCATTTCAGAGTGTTATATCACCCTTTCTCGGGGGAGTTTCGTAGCACTCATTATGAGGAATCTCAGATGTGATGTCTTGGAAACCGTGGAACCGCATGGTGAATAAGGAACTATCCTCGGAGAAACCTGCAGAGAAGCCTTCTCAGAAACTTCTTTGTTGTGGGTGAATTCAGCCCACAGATGTCCATGATTGTTTTCACTGAGAAGCTTGCTAGCAGAGTTTTCGCAGAATCTGCAATAGGACACACGGTGGCGCTCCGAGACCACAAATAACCTCGTCTTACTAAAGAAAGAAGCTTTCTGAGAAACCGCTTTGTGATGTGTGAATTCAACTCACTAAGTTACAGCTGTATTTCGTGGGGCCGTGGCCTGGCCCTATTTGTGTGGAATCTGAGGACAGATATTCCGGAACCCATTGAAAACAATGGGGCCAATGGAAATATCTTCCAATAAAAATGAGAAAGAAGCTTTCTGAGAAACTTCCTCGTGATCTGTGAATTCTTCTCACAGAGTTACAACTTAGGCCTCATGAAGCAGTTTGCTAACACTCTTTTCGTGGAATCTGGAAAGTGATATTTGGTAGCCCATAGGGGCCCATGGTGAAAAAGGAAATGTCCTCACATAATAACTACAGAGAAACTTTCTGAGAGATTGCTTTCGGATGTGTGACTTCATCACACAGAATTCCACCCTTCCCTTTTTGGAACAGTTTGCTAACACTGTTCTCGTGGATTCTGCAAAGGTATATTTGGGAGCTCATTGAGGGCTAGGGTGAAAAAGGAATTATCCTCACATAATAACTAAAGAGAAGCTTTCTGAGAAACTGCATTGCCATGTGTGAATGCAACTCACAGAGTTACACGTTTCTCTTCAGTGATCAGTTTGTTAACACAGTTTTCTGGAAATCTGCAATTTGGTATTTCATAGCGCAATGAACCTGACGGTGACAAAGGAGATATCCAGAGATGAAAACTAGAAAGAAGCTTTCTTAGAAACTTCTTGGTGATGTGTGAATTCATCTCACAGAGTTACACTTAGGTTTCGTGGAGCAGTCCATAAACACTGTCTTTGAGGAAGCTGAGAAGGGCTTCCTTGGATCACATTGAGGCCTACGCTGATAAAGGAAATTTCATCCGTTCAAAACGTGAAAGAAGCTTTCTGAGAAACTTCTTTCTGATCTGTGAATTCATCTCACAGAGTTACAACCTATGCCTCAAGAAGCAGTGTGCTAACACTCTTTTCGTGGAATCTGCAAAGTGATATTTGGTAGCCCATAGGGGCCCATGGTGAAAAAGGAAATGTCCTCACATAATAACTACAGAGAAACTTTCTGAGAGATTGCTTTCTGATGTGTGACTTCATCACACAGAGTTCCACCCTTCCCTTCTTGGAACAGTTTGCTAACACTGTTCTCGTGGATTCTGCAAAGGTATATTTGGGAGCTCATTGAGGGCTAGGGTGAAAAAGGAATTATCCTCACATAATAACTAAAGAGAAGCTTTCTGAGAAACTGCATTGCCATGTGTGAATGCAACTCACAGAGTTACACGTTTCTCTTCAGTGATCAGTTTGTTAACACAGTTTTCTGGAAATCTGCAGTTTGGTATTTCATAGCGCAATGAACCTGACGGTGACAAAGGAGATATCCAGAGATGAAAACTAGAAAGAAGCTTTCTTAGAAACTTCTTGGTGATGTGTGAATTCATCTCACAGAGTTACACTTATGTTTCGTGGAGCAGTCCATTAACACTGTCTTTGAGGAAGCTGAGAAGGGCTTCCTTGGATCGCATTGAGGCCTACGCTGATAAAGGAAATTTCATCCGTTCAAAACGTGAAAGAAGCTTTCTGAGAAACTTCTTTCTGATCTGTGAATTCATCTCACAGAGTTACAACCTATGCCTCAAGAAGCAGTTTGCTAACACTCTTTTCGTGGAATCTGCAAAGTGATATTTGGTAGCCCATAGGGGCCCATGGTGAAAAAGGAAATGTCCTCACATAATAACTACAGAGAAACTTTCTGAGAGATTGCTTTCTGATGTGTGACTTCATCACACAGAGTTCCACCCTTCCCTTCTTGGAACAGTTTGCTAACACTGTTCTCGTGGATTCTGCAAAGGTATATTTGGGAGCTCATTGAGGGCTAGGGTGAAAAAGGAATTATCCTCACATAATAACTAAAGAGAAGCTTTCTGAGAAACTGCATTGCCATGTGTGAATGCAACTCACAGAGTTACACGTTTCTCTTCAGTGATCAGTTTGTTAACACAGTTTTCTGGAAATCTGCAATTTGGTATTTCATAGCGCAATGAACCTGACGGTGACAAAGGAGATATCCAGAGATGAAAACTAGAAAGAAGCTTTCTTAGAAACTTCTTGGTGATGTGTGAATTCATCTCACAGAGTTACACTTATGTTTCGTGGAGCAGTCCATTAACACTGTCTTTGAGGAAGCTGAGAAGGGCTTCCTTGGATCGCATTGAGGCCTACGCTGATAAAGGAAATTTCATCCGTTCACAACGTGAAAGAAGCTTTCTGAGAAACTTCTTTCTGATCTGTGAATTCATCTCACAGAGTTACAACCGTATGCCTCAAGAAGCAGTTTGCTAACACTCTTTTCGTGGAATCTGCAAAGTGATATTTGGTAGCCGATAGTTGCCCATGGTGAAAAAGGAAATGTCCTCACATAATAACTACAGAGAAACTTTCTGAGAGATTGCTTTCTGATGTGTGACTTCATCTCACAGAGTTACGCCAGTGATTTTTGGATCCGTTTCTGGGGTTATTTCCGTGGATTCCGAGATGTGATATTTCATATGACTTTGAAGAATAGAAGGAGAAAAGAAATATCCTCCAAGAAAAAGTGGAATCAAGTTTTCTGATAAACTGCTTTGTGATATGTGAATTCATTTCACAGTGTTATATCACCCTTTCTCGGGGGAGTTTCGTAGCACTCATTATGAGGAATCTCAGATGTGATGTCTTGGAAACCGTGGAACCGCATGGTGAATAAGGAACTATCCTCGGAGAAACCTGCAGAGAAGCCTTCTCAGAAACTTCTTTGTTGTGGGTGAATTCAGCCCACAGATGTCCATGATTGTTTTCACTGAGAAGCTTGCTAGCAGAGTTTTCGCAGAATCTACAATAGGACACACGGTGGCGCTCCGAGACCACAAATAACCTCGTCTTACTAAAGAAAGAAGCTTTCTGAGAAACCGCTTTGTGATGTGTGAATTCAACTCACTAAGTTACAGCTGTATTTCGTGGGGCCGTGGCCTGGCCTATTTGTGTGGAATCTGAGGACAGATATTCCGGAACCCATTGAAAACAATGGGGCCAATGGAAATATCTTCCAATAAAATGAGAAGAAGCTTTCTGAGAAACTTCCTCGTGATCTGTGAATTCTTCTCACAGAGTTACAACTTAGGCCTCATGAAGCAGTTTGCTAACACTCTTTTCGTGGAATCTGGAAAGTGATATTTGGTAGCCCATAGGGGCCCATGGTGATAAAGGAAATGTCCTCACATAATAACTACAGAGAAACTTTCTGAGAGATTGCTTTCGGATGTGTGACTTCATCACACAGAAGTTCCACCCTTCCCTTCTTGGAACAGTTTGCTAACACTGTTCTCGTGGATTCTGCAAAGGTATATTTGGGAGCTCATTGAGGGCTAGGGTGAAAAAGGAATTATCCTCACATAATAACTAAAGAGAAGCTTTCTGAGAAACTGCATTGCCATGTGTGAATGCAACTCACAGAGTTACACGTTTCTCTTCAGTGATCAGTTTGTTAACACAGTTTTCTGGAAATCTGCAATTTGGTATTTCATAGCGCAATGAACCTGACGGTGACAAAGGAGATATCCAGAGATGAAAACTAGAAAGAAGCTTTCTTAGAAACTTCTTGGTGATGTGTGAATTCATCTCACAGAGTTACACTTATGTTTCGTGGAGCAGTCCATTAACACTGTCTTTGAGGAAGCTGAGAAGGGCTTCCTTGGATCGCATTGAGGCCTACGCTGATAAAGGAAATTTCATCCGTTCAAAACGTGAAAGAAGCTTTCTGAGAAACTTCTTTCTGATCTGTGAATTCATCTCACAGAGTTACAACCTATGCCTCAAGAAGCAGTGTGCTAACACTCTTTTTGTGGTATCTGCAAAGTGATATTTGGTAGCCGATAGTTGCCCATGGTGAAAAAGGAAATGTCCTCACATAATAACTACAGAGAAACTTTCTGAGAGATTGCTTTCTGATGTGTGACTTCATCACACAGAGTTCCACCCTTCCCTTCTTGGAACAGTTTGCTAACACTGTTCTCGTGGATTCTGCAAAGGTATATTTGGGAGCTCATTGAGGGCTAGGGTGAAAAAGGAATTATCCTCACATAATAACTAAAGAGAAGCTTTCTGAGAAACTGCATTGCCATGTGTGAATGCAACTCTACAGAGTTACACGTTTCTCTTCCGTGATCAGTTTGTTAACACAGTTTTCTGGAAATCTGCATTTGGTACTTCATAGCGCAATGAAGCTTACGGTGACAAAGGATATATCCAGAGATGAAAACTAGAAAGAAGCTTTCTTAGAAACTGCCTTGGTGATGTGTGAATTCATCTCACAGAGTTACACTTATGTTTCGTGGAGCAGTCCATTAACACTGTCTTTGAGGAAGCTAACGTGTAACTCTGTGGAGTGCATTCAACATGGCAATGCAGTTTAGAAGATCTCGTTAGTTATTTATGTGAGATAATCCTTTTCACTAGCCATCGAATGAGCTCCCAAATATAACCTTTGCAGAATCCACGTGTACAGTGTAGCAAACTGTTCCAAAAGGGAAGGTGGAATCTGGCGAGAAGGCGATCAACCGAAAGCAATCCTCAGAAAGATTTCTCTGTAGTTATTATGTGAGGACATTTCATTTTAATCACCACAATGGCCTAGGGCTACCAAATATCACTTTCCAGATGCCAGGAAAAGAGTGTGAGTAAAACGGCTTCATGAGGCCTAGTTGTAACTCTGTGAAGAAGATTCACGCAGTACGAGGAAGTTTCTCCAGAAAGTTCTTCTCATTTTTATTATGGAAGATATTTGCCATTGGCCTGGCCCCATTGTTTTCAATGGTTTCCGGAAATTCTGTTCTCAGATCCACAAAATAGGGCGCCAGCCACACGCCGCCACGAAATACAGCTGAATCTAGTGAGTTGAATCACACAATCACAAAGCGGTTTCTCTCAGAAAGCTTTCTTCTTTTAGTAAGACGAGGTTATTTGGGGTCTCGGAGCGCACCGTGTGTCCTATTGCAGATTCGGGAAAACTGGCTAGCAAGCTTCTCAGGAGAAACATCATGGACACTGGGGGCTGATCACCAACACAAAGAAGGTGCGGAGAAGGCTTCTCTGCGGTTTCTCCTTTCCGAGGATGTTCCTTATTCACCAGGCGGTTCACGTTTCCAGACATACATCTGAAGTCCTCAGATGAGTGCTGACGAAACTCCCCGAAAAGGGTGATATAACACCTGAAATGAATTCACATATCACAAAGCAGTTATCGCAAAACATGATGCCACTTTTTCTTGGAGATATTCTTTTCTCCTTCTATTCATTCAAAGCCATCTGAATATCACTTATCGGAAATCCCCACGGAAACAACCCTAAGAAACGGATCCAAAAACACTGGCGTAACTCTGTGAGATGAAGTCACACATCAGAAAGCAATCTCTCAGAAAGTTTCTCTGTAGTTATTAGGTGAGGAGGACATTTCCTTTTTCACCATGGCACCCTATGGGCTACCAAATATCACTTTTGCAGATTCACGAAAAGAGTGTTAGCAACTACTCTTCTTGAGGCATAGGTTTAACTCGGTGAGATGAATTCACAGAACAGAAAGAAGTTTCATCAGAAAGCTTCTTTTCACGTTGTGACGGATGAAATTTCCCTTTTATCAGCGTGAGCCCCAATGCAATCCAGGAAGCCTTCTCATCTCCTCAAAGACAGTGTTAAGGGATGCTCCAGGAACATAAGTTAATTCTGTGAGATGATTCACCAATCACCAAGAAGTTTCTAAGAAAGATCTTTCTAGTTTTCATCTCTGGATATCCCTTTCCCGTCAGGTTCTTGCGCTAGTGAATACCAAATTGCAGATTTCCAGAAAAAACTGTGTTAACAACTAATCACTGAAGAGAAACGTTAACTCTGTGAGTTGCATTCACACATGGCAATGCAGTTTTCTCGAGAAGCTGCCTTTAGTTATTATGTGAGGATAATTCCTTTTTCACCCTAGCCTCAATGAGCTCCAAATATACCTTTGCTGAATCCACGAGAAACAGGTTAGCAAACTTTTCCAAAAGGGAAGGGTGGAACTTGTGATGAAGTCACACATCAGAAGCAATCTCTCAGAAAGTTTCTCTGTAGTATTATGTGAGGACATTTCCTTTTTCCAACCATGGGCCCATATGGCTACCAAATATACTCACTTTGCAGATTCCACGAAAAGAGTTTAGACACTGCTCTCTGAGGCATAGGTTGTACTCTGTGAGATGACTTCACAAGATAGAAAAGAAATTTTCTCAGAAGCTTCTTTCACGTTTGAAGAGGATGAAATTTCCTTTATCAGCGTAGGCCTCAAGCGATCCAAGGAAGCCCTTCTCAGCTTCCCAAAGACAGTGTTAAGGACTGCTCCACGAAACATAATGTAACTCTGTGAGATGAAGTCTCACATCACCAAGAAGTTTCTAAGAAAGCTTCTTTCTAGTTTTCTCTCTGGATTCTCTTTTCACCGTCAGGTTCATTGCCTATGAAATACAAATTGCGATTTCCAGAAAACTGGTGTTAACAAACTGATCACTGAGGAAACGTGGTAACTGTGAGTTGCATTCATCACATGGCAATGCAGTTTCTCAGAAGCTTTCTCTTTAGTTATTATGGAGATAATTCTTTTTCACCCTAGCCCTCAATGAGCTCCCAAAATAAACCTTGGCGAATCCACCACAGAACAGTGTTAGCAAACTGTTCCAAAAAGGGAAGGTGGAATCTGTGTGATGAAGTCACACATCGAAAGTAATCTCTCGAAAGTTCTCTGTAGTTATTGGTGAGGACTTTCCTTTTCACCATGGGCCCTAGGGCCCAAATATCACTTTCCAGATTCCACGAAAGAGTGTTAGTCAAACTGCTTCATGAGGCCTAAGTTGTAACTTCTGTGAGAAGAATTCACAGTCACGAGAAGTTTCTCAGAAAGCTTCTTCTCATTTTTATGGGAAGAATTTCCATTGGCCCCATTGTTTTCAATGGGTCCGGAAATATCTGTTCTCAGATTCCATCACAAATAGGGCGGCCACACGGCCCCAGAAATATACAGCTGTAACTTAGTGAGTTGAATTCACCATCACAAGCGGTTTTCTCCAGAAAGCTCTTTCTTTAGTAAGACGAGGTATTTGTGGTCTCGGATGCGCACCCGTGTGTCCTATTGCAGATCTGCGAAACTAGTGCTACAAGCTTCTCAGTGAAAACAATCATGGACATCTGTGGGCTGAATTCACACCACAACAAAGAAGTTTCTGAGAAGGCTTCCTGCAGTTTCTTTCTCGAGTAGTTCCTTATCACCATGCGGTTCCAACGGTTTCACAAGACACATATCTGAGATTCCTCATAATGAGTGCTACGAAACTCCCCGAGAAAGGGTGATAAACACTCTGAAATGAATTCACATATCCAAAGCAGTTTTCAGAAAACTGATGTCCACTTTTTTCTTGGAGGATATTTCTTTTCTCCTTCTATTCTTCAGCCCATCTGAAATATCACTTCGCGGATCCCGCGGAAAAACCCTAAGAAACGTTCAAAAACACTGGCGTAACTTCTGGTGAGTGAAGTCACACATCAGAAACCAATCTCTCAGAAAGTTTCTCTGTAGTTATTAGGTGAGGACATTTCCTTTTTCACCATGGGCCCCTATGGGCTACCAAATACACTTTGCAGATTTCACGAAAAGAGTGTTAGCAAACGCTCTTCTTGAGGCTAGGTTGTAACTCGTGAGATGAATTCACAGGATAAGAAAGAAGTTTCTCAGAAGTCTTTCACAACGTTTGAACGGATGAAATTTCTTATGCAAGCGTAGGCCTCAATGCACCAAGGAAGCCCTCTCACTTCCTCAAAGACAGTGTTTATGACGCTCCAGAAACAAAGGTATCTGTGAGATGAATTCACACATCACCGAAGTTTTCTTAAGAAAGCTTCCTGGTTTTCATCTCTGGAATATCTCCTTTTCCCGCAGGTTCATTGCGCTATGAATACCAAATTGCAGATTTCCAGAAAACGTGTTAACAAATGATCACTGAGAGAAACGTGTAACTCTGAGTTGCATTCACACATGGCAATGCAGTTTCTTCAGAAGCTTCCTCTGTGTATTAGTGAGGAATTCCTTTTTCAACCCTAGTCCCAATGACTCCAAATATACCTTGTCGAATCCACGAGAACAGGTTAGCAAACGGTTCCAAGAAGGGAAGGGTGGAACTCTGTGTGATGAAGTCAACAATCAAAGAATCTCTCAGAAGTTTCTCTGTAGTTATTTGTAGGACATTTTCCTTTTTCACCATGGGCCCCTATGGGCTACCAAATATCACTTTGCAGATTCCCGAAAAGAGTGTTAGCAAACTGCTTCTTGAGGCATAGGTTGTAACTCTGTGAGTGAATTCACAGATAGAAAGAAGTTTCTCAGAAGCTTCTTTCACACGTTTGAACGGATGAAATTCCTTTATCAGCGTAGCCTCAAGCGATCCAAGGAAGCCCTTCCATCTTCCTCCTCAAGAACAGTGTTAAATGGACTGGCTCACGAAACATAAATGTAACTGTGAGAGAATTCACACATCACCAAGAAGTTTCTAAGAAGCTGTTTCTAGTTTATCATCTCTGTATATCTCCTTTGTCACCGTCAGGTTCATTGCCTATGAAATACCAATTGGCAGTTCCAGAAAACGGTGTTAACAAACTGATCCTGAAGAGAAACGTGTAACTCTCTGTGAGTTGCTTCTCACAGGGCAATGCAGTTTCTCAAAAGCTTCTCTTTATTATTATGTGAGGATAATTCCTTTTTCACCCTAGCCCTCAGGAGCTCCCAAATATACTTGCAGAATCCACGAGAACAGTGTTAGCAAACTGTTCAAAGAAGGGAAGGGTGGAACTCTGTGTGATGAAGTCACACATCAGAAAGCAATCTCTAGAAAGTTTCTCTGTGTTTTATGTGAGGACATTCCTTTTTCACACCATGGCCCACGAGGGCTACCAAATATCACTTTCCAGATTCCACGAAAAAGAGTGTTAGCAACTGCTTCTTAGGCTAGAGTTGTAACTCTTTGAGATAGAATTCACAGTCTCAAAAGAAGATTTTGCTCAGAAAGCTTCTTTCTTCCTCATTTTAAGGAAGAATATTTCATTGGCCTCATGTGTTCTGTCCGAAGTTCTCAGATTTCACACATAAGAAGGGGACTGCACACGAAATACGCTAGAAACTCAGTGAGTTGAATCACCACATCACAAGCGTTCTCAGAAAGCTTCGTTCTTAGTAACGGGTTATTTGATGCTCGGATGGCGCAACGTGTTCTCCGATTGCAGATTCGCGAAAACTGGGGCTAGACCGCTTCCTCAGTGAACATATAATGAATCTGTGTGATTCACCCACACAAGAGTTTCTCAGAAACTTCTCGCAGTTTCTTCTTCGAGGATAGTTCCTTATTTTCACCAATGCGGGTTCCAGGTTTCCAAACAAATTGAGATTCTTTTAGGTACGAAATCCCCAGAAAGGTGGAGTATAAACATTTCTGAAATGAAATCTCACTATCACGAAAGCAGTTTCTCAGTAAACTGATGCAATTTATTCGATTGGAGGATATTTCTTCTCATTGTCTTCCTTCTATTCTTGCAATAACCATCAGAGCACTTATCGGAATCACGTGAGTAACAACCTAAGAACGGCCAAAAAACACATGGGGGGCGTAACTGTGAAGTGAAGGCACACATCAAAAGGCAAGTTTCTCTCAGAAGTCTTCTCTTTTTTATGTGAGACATTTTCCTTGTTTCAATGGGCCCCCAATATGGACTGACCAAATAGCAGTTGCAGGTTCTATCTAACGAAAGAGTGATTAGCAAAGCTAGCTTCTTAGGCATATTGTAAGACTCGGTGAGGATTCAAGTCAAGAAAGAAGTGTCTCGAAGAGCGTCTTTCACGTGTGCTGAGAATTTCCTTATCAGCTCTAATGCGACCAGGAAGCCCCGTCGCAGCTTCCTCAAAGTGAAGGACTGCTCCAGGATAGTGGAATCCTGTGAGATGAATCCACATACCAGAAGTTTCTAAGAAACTTTCCATTTTCATCTCTGGAAGTATCTCTTTTCGTCTCCCGTCAGTTCATTGCAGGACTAACGGAAACACCAAATTGGAGATTTCCAAAAAACTGTGTAACAAACTCTGAGTCCTGAAGAGGTGTATACATCTGATGCATTTCACATGCAATCAGTTTCTCAAAGCTCTTAGTTTATGATGGGATAATTCCTTTTTCCATTCCCCTATCCTCTACTCCGAATATACCTTTGCGAATCCACGAAAACTAGCGTTAGAGCAAACGGCTCCAAAAGAAGGAAGGGTGAACGCGTGTGATGAATCACACACTCAGAAAGTCTTCAGAAAGTCTTCGTGTAGTTATTATGTGAGGACATTTCCTTTTTCACCATGGGCCCCTATGGCTCCAAGTTCACTTCAGATCACCGAAAAGAGTGTTAGAACTGCTCTAGGCATAGTTGTACTCTGTGAGATGAATCACAGATAAGAAGAAGTTTCTCAGAAAGCTTCTTTTTCACGTTTGACGAGAAATTTCCTTTAGCAGTAGGCTCAAGCGATCCGAAGCCCTTCTCAGCTTCCTCAAAGACAGTGTTAATGCTCTCCACGAAACTAAGTGTAACTCTGTGGAGTGAATTCACACATCACAGAGAGTTTTAAGAAAGCTTCTTTTCTAGTTTTCATCTCTGGATATCATTCCTTGTCACCGTCAGGTTCATTGCGCTATGAAATACCAAATTGCAGATTTTCCAGAAACTGGTGTTAACAAACTGATCCCTGAAGAGAAACGTGTAACTACTCTCTGTGATTTGCATCACACATGGCAATGCAGTTTTCTCAGAAAGCTTTCTCTTTAGTTATATGTGAGGATAATTCCTTTTTCAACCTACCCCTACAATGAGCTCCAATATACCTTTGCAGATCCACGAGAACAGTGTTAGCAATCGTTCCAAGAAGGGAAGGGTGGAACTCTGGGGGTGAAGTCACACATCAGAAATAATCTGTCAGAAGTTTCTGTAGTTATTATGTGAGGAATTCCTTTTCACATGCCTATGGGCTACAATATCACGTTGCAGATCACGAAAAGAGTGTACACCTGCTC
The DNA here is from genome assembly GCF_007565055.1 of Rhinopithecus roxellana. Classification (NCBI taxonomy): domain Eukaryota; kingdom Metazoa; phylum Chordata; class Mammalia; order Primates; family Cercopithecidae; genus Rhinopithecus; species Rhinopithecus roxellana. Next base: position 61,394 of record NW_022143538.1, read on the forward strand.
TGAGCATAGGTTGTAACTCTGTGAGATGAATTCACAGATCAGAAAGAAGTTTCTCAGAAAGCTTCTTTCACGTTTTGAACGGAATGAAATTCCTTTATCAGCGTAGGCCTCAATGCGATCCAAGGAAGCCTTCGCAGCTTTCCTCAAAGACAGTTGATGGACTGATCCACGAAACCTAAGGGTAACTCTGTGAGATGAATTCACACATCACCAAGAAGTTTCTAAAAGCTTCTTTCATTAGTTTTCTCTCTGGATATCTCCGTTCCTCGTCAGGTTCATTGCCTATGAAAACATATTGCAGATTTCCAGAAACTGTGTTAACAAACATGATCACTGAAGAGAAACGTGAACTCTGTGAGTTGCATTCATAATGGCAATGCAGTTTCTCAAAAGCTTTCTTTAGTTATTATGTGAGGATAATCTTTTCACCTAGCCCCATGAGCCTCCCAAATATACCTTTGCAGAATCCACGAGAAAGGGTTAGCAAACTGTCCAAAAAGGGAAGGGTGGAATTCTGTGTGATGAGTCACACATCGAAAGCATCTCGTCAAAAGTTTCTCTGTAGTTAGTTATGTGAGGACATTTCCTTTTCACCATGGGCCCCTAGGGGCTTACCAATATCACTTTCCAGATTCCACGAAAAGAGTGTTAGAACTGCTTCATGAGGCCTAAGTGGTAACTCTGTGAGAAGAATTCACAGTCACGAGAAGTTTCTCAGAAAGCTTCTTTCTCATTTTTATGGAAGATATTCCATTGGCCCCATGTTTTCAATGGGTTCCGGAATACGGTTCTCAGATTCACCACAATAGGGGCCAGCCACGGCCCAACGAATAAAAGCTGTAACTTAGTGGTTGAATTCACACACAAAGCGGTTTCTCAGAAAGCTTACTTTCTTTAGTAAGACGAGGGTTATTGTGTCTCGAGTGCGCCACGTGTGTCCTATTGCAGATTCGGCGAAAACTCTGCTAGCAGCTTCTCAGTGAAAACAATCATGGACATCTGTGGGCTGAATTCACCACAACAAAGAGTTTCTGAGAAGGCTCTCTGCAGGTTTCTACCGAGATAGTTCCTTACATTCACCATGCGGTTCCACGGTTTCCAAGACATCACATCTGAGATTCCTCATAATGAGTGCTACGAAACTCCCCCGAGAAAGGGTGATATAACACTCTGAAATGAATTCACATATCACAAAGCAGTTTCTCAGAAAACATGATGCCACTTTTTCTTGGAGGATATTTCTTTTCTCCTTCTATTCTTCAAAGCCATCTGAAATATCACTTATCGGAATCCGGAAACACCCTAAGAACGGATCCAAAAAACACTGGCGAACTCTGTGAGATGAAGTCCACCATCAGAAAGCAAATCTCTCAGAAAGTTTCTCTGTGTATATTATGGGAGGCCTTTCCTTTTTCACCATGGGCCCCTATGGGCTACCACATATCACTTTGCGATTCCCGAAAAGATGTTAGCAAACGCTTCTTGAGGCATAGGTGGTAACTCGGGAGATGAATTCACAGATCAGAGAAGTTTCTCCGAAAGCTTCTTTCACGTGTGAACGGATGAATGCTTTTCCTTTTCAGCTAGGCCTCAATGCAATCCAAGGAAGCCCGTCTCAT
>NW_022143539.1:0-28018 GCF_007565055.1 Rhinopithecus roxellana
GATCTGTGAGTTCATCTCACAGAGTTACAACCTCTGCCTCAAGAAGCAGTTTGCTACACTCTTTTCGGAATCTGCAAAGTGATATTTGGGAGCTTACTGGGGCCCATGGTGATAAAGGAAATATCCTCACATAATAACAGAGAAGCTTTCTGAGAAACTGCATTGCCATGTGTGAGTGCAACTCAACAGAGTTACAGGTTTCATCTTCATGATCAGTTTGTTAGCAACAGTTTCTGAAATCTGCATTAAGACTACTCCTTTCAATACAGCCAATGAACATTCACAGTGACAAGGAATATCCACAGATGAAAACTTAGATAGAAGACTTTTTTAGAAACCTTCTTGGTGATGGGTGGAGATTCAGTCTCACAGAGTTACACTTATGTTTCGTGGAGCAGTCCATTAACACTGTCTTTGAGGAATCTGAGAAGGGCTTCTTGGATCACATTGAGGCCTACGCTGATAAAGGGAAATTTCATCCGTTCAAAACGTGAAAGAAGCTTTCTGAGAAACTTCTTTCTGATCTGTGAGTTCACCTCACAGAGTTACAACCTCTGCCTCAAGAAGCAGTTTGCTAACACTCTTTTCGTGGAATCTGCAAAGTGATATTTGGGAGCCTATTGGGGCCCATGGTGATAAAGGAAATATCCTCACATAATAACTAAAGAGAAGCTTTCTGAGAAACTGCATTGCCATGTGTGAATGCAACTCACAGAGTTACACGTTTCTCTTCAGTGATCAGTTTGTTAGCACAGTTTTCTGGAAATCTGCAATTAGATACTTCATAGCGCAATGAACATTACAGTGACAAAGGAAATATCCACAGATGAAAACTAGAAAGAAGCTTTCTTAGAAACTTCTTGGTGATGTGTGAATTCATCTCACAGAGTTACACTTATGTTTCGTGGAGCAGTCCATTAACACTGTCTTTGAGGAATCTGAGAAGGGCTTCTTTGGATCACATTGAGGCCTACGCTGATAAAGGAAATTTCATCCGTTCAAAACGTGAAAGAAGCTTTCTGAGAAACTTCTTTCTGATCTGTGAGTTCATCTCACAGAGTTACAAACCTCTGCCTCAAGAAGCAGTTTGCTAACACTCTTTTCGTGGAATCTGCAAAGTGATATTTGGGAGCCTATTGGGGCCCATGGTGATAAAGGAAATATCCTCACATAATAACTAAAGAGAAGCTTTCTGAGAAACTGCATTGCCAGTGTGAATGCAACTCACAGAGTTACACGTTTCTCTTCAGTGATCAGTTTGTTAGCACAGTTTTCTGGAAATCTGCAATTAGATACTTCATAGCGCAATGAACATTACAGTGACAAAGGAAATATCCACAGATGAAAACTAGAAAGAAGCTTTCTTAGAAACTTCTTGGTGATGTGTGAATTCATCTCACAGAGTTACACTTATGTTTCGTGGAGCAGTCCATTAACACTGTCTTTGAGGAATCTGAGAAGGGCTTCTTTGGATCACATTGAGGCCTACGCTGATAAAGGAAATTTCATCCGTTCAAACGTGAAAGAAGCTTTCTGAGAAACTTCTTTCTGATCTGTGAGTTCATCTCACAGAGTTACAACCTCTGCCTCAAGAAGCAGTTTGCTAACACTCTTTTCGTGGAATCTGCAAAGTGATATTTGGGAGCCTATTGGGGCCCATGGTGATAAAGGAAATATCCTCACATAATAACTAAAGAGAAGCTTTCTGAGAAACTGCATTGCCAAGTGTGAATGCAACTCACAGAGTTACACGTTTCTCTTCAGTGATCAGTTTGTTAGCACAGTTTTCTGGAAATCTGCAATTAGATACTTCATAGCGCAATGAACATTACAGTGACAAAGGAAATATCCACAGATGAAAACTAGAAAGAAGCTTTCTTAGAAACTTCTTGGTGATGTGTGAATTCATCTCACAGAGTTACACTTATGTTTCGTGGAGCAGTCCATTAACACTGTCTTTGAGGAATCTGAGAAGGGCTTCTTTGGATCACATTGAGGCCTACGCTGATAAAGGAAATTTCATCCGTTCAAAACGTGAAAGAAGCTTTCTGAGAAACTTCTTTCTGATCTGTGAGTTCATCTCACAGAGTTACAACCTCTGCCTCAAGAAGCAGTTTGCTAACACTCTTTTCGTGGAATCTGCAAAGTGATATTTGGGAGCCTATTGGGGCCCATGGTGATAAAGGAAATATCCTCACATAATAACTAAAGAGAAGCTTTCTGAGAAACTGCATTGCCAAGTGTGAATGCAACTCACAGAGTTACACGTTTCTCTTCAGTGATCAGTTTGTTAGCACAGTTTTCTGGAAATCTGCAATTAGATACTTCATAGCGCAATGAACATTACAGTGACAAAGGAAATATCCACAGATGAAAACTAGAAAGAAGCTTTCTTAGAAACTTCTTGGTGATGTGTGAATTCATCTCACAGAGTTACACTTATGTTTCGTGGAGCAGTCCATTAACACTGTCTTTGAGGAATCTGAGAAGGGCTTCTTTGGATCACATTGAGGCCTACGCTGATAAAGGAAATTTCATCCGTTCAAAACGTGAAAGAAGCTTTCTGAGAAACTTCTTTCTGATCTGTGAGTTCATCTCACAGAGTTACAACCTCTGCCTCAAGAAGCAGTTTGCTAACACTCTTTTCGTGGAATCTGCAAAGTGATATTTGGGAGCCTATTGGGGCCCATGGTGATAAAGGAAATATCCTCACATAATAACTAAAGAGAAGCTTTCTGAGAAACTGCATTGCCAAGTGTGAATGCAACTCACAGAGTTACACGTTTCTCTTCAGTGATCAGTTTGTTAGCACAGTTTTCTGGAAATCTGCAATTAGATACTTCATAGCGCAATGAACATTACAGTGACAAAGGAAATATCCACAGATGAAAACTAGAAAGAAGCTTTCTTAGAAACTTCTTGGTGATGTGTGAATTCATCTCACAGAGTTACACTTATGTTTCGTGGAGCAGTCCATTAACACTGTCTTTGAGGAATCTGAGAAGGGCTTCTTTGGATCACATTGAGGCCTACGCTGATAAAGGAAATTTCATCCGTTCAAAACGTGAAAGAAGCTTTCTGAGAAACTTCTTTCTGATCTGTGAGTTCATCTCACAGAGTTACAACCTCTGCCTCAAGAAGCAGTTTGCTAACACTCTTTTCGTGGAATCTGCAAAGTGATATTTGGGAGCCTATTGGGGCCCATGGTGATAAAGGAAATATCCTCACATAATAACTAAAGAGAAGCTTTCTGAGAAACTGCATTGCCAAGTGTGAATGCAACTCACAGAGTTACACGTTTCTCTTCAGTGATCAGTTTGTTAGCACAGTTTTCTGGAAATCTGCAATTAGATACTTCATAGCGCAATGAACATTACAGTGACAAAGGAAATATCCACAGATGAAAACTAGAAAGAAGCTTTCTTAGAAACTTCTTGGTGATGTGTGAATTCATCTCACAGAGTTACACTTATGTTTCGTGGAGCAGTCCATTAACACTGTCTTTGAGGAATCTGAGAAGGGCTTCTTTGGATCACATTGAGGCCTACGCTGATAAAGGAAATTTCATCCGTTCAAAACGTGAAAGAAGCTTTCTGAGAAACTTCTTTCTGATCTGTGAGTTCATCTCACAGAGTTACAACCTCTGCCTCAAGAAGCAGTTTGCTAACACTCTTTTCGTGGAATCTGCAAAGTGATATTTGGGAGCCTATTGGGGCCCATGGTGATAAAGGAAATATCCTCACATAATAACTAAAGAGAAGCTTTCTGAGAAACTGCATTGCCATGTGTGAATGCAACTCACAGAGTTACACGTTTCTCTTCAGTGATCAGTTTGTTAGCACAGTTTTCTGGAAATCTGCAATTAGATACTTCATAGCGCAATGAACATTACAGTGACAAAGGAAATATCCACAGATGAAAACTAGAAAGAAGCTTTCTTAGAAACTTCTTGGTGATGTGTGAATTCATCTCACAGAGTTACACTTATGTTTCGTGGAGCAGTCCATTAACACTGTCTTTGAGGAATCTGAGAAGGGCTTCTTTGGATCACATTGAGGCCTACGCTGATAAAGGAAATTTCATCCGTTCAAAACGTGAAAGAAGCTTTCTGAGAAACTTCTTTCTGATCTGTGAGTTCATCTCACAGAGTTACAACCTCTGCCTCAAGAAGCAGTTTGCTAACACTCTTTTCGTGGAATCTGCAAAGTGATATTTGGGAGCCTATTGGGGCCCATGGTGATAAAGGAAATATCCTCACATAATAACTAAAGAGAAGCTTTCTGAGAAACTGCATTGCCAAGTGTGAATGCAACTCACAGAGTTACACGTTTCTCTTCAGTGATCAGTTTGTTAGCACAGTTTTCTGGAAATCTGCAATTAGATACTTCATAGCGCAATGAACATTACAGTGACAAAGGAAATATCCACAGATGAAAACTAGAAAGAAGCTTTCTTAGAAACTTCTTGGTGATGTGTGAATTCATCTCACAGAGTTACACTTATGTTTCGTGGAGCAGTCCATTAACACTGTCTTTGAGGAATCTGAGAAGGGCTTCTTTGGATCACATTGAGGCCTACGCTGATAAAGGAAATTTCATCCGTTCAAAACGTGAAAGAAGCTTTCTGAGAAACTTCTTTCTGATCTGTGAGTTCATCTCACAGAGTTACAACCTCTGCCTCAAGAAGCAGTTTGCTAACACTCTTTTCGTGGAATCTGCAAAGTGATATTTGGGAGCCTATTGGGGCCCATGGTGATAAAGGAAATATCCTCACATAATAACTAAAGAGAAGCTTTCTGAGAAACTGCATTGCCAAGTGTGAATGCAACTCACAGAGTTACACGTTTCTCTTCAGTGATCAGTTTGTTAGCACAGTTTTCTGGAAATCTGCAATTAGATACTTCATAGCGCAATGAACATTACAGTGACAAAGGAAATATCCACAGATGAAAACTAGAAAGAAGCTTTCTTAGAAACTTCTTGGTGATGTGTGAATTCATCTCACAGAGTTACACTTATGTTTCGTGGAGCAGTCCATTAACACTGTCTTTGAGGAATCTGAGAAGGGCTTCTTTGGATCACATTGAGGCCTACGCTGATAAAGGAAATTTCATCCGTTCAAAACGTGAAAGAAGCTTTCTGAGAAACTTCTTTCTGATCTGTGAGTTCATCTCACAGAGTTACAACCTCTGCCTCAAGAAGCAGTTTGCTAACACTCTTTTCGTGGAATCTGCAAAGTGATATTTGGGAGCCTATTGGGGCCCATGGTGATAAAGGAAATATCCTCACATAATAACTAAAGAGAAGCTTTCTGAGAAACTGCATTGCCAAGTGTGAATGCAACTCACAGAGTTACACGTTTCTCTTCAGTGATCAGTTTGTTAGCACAGTTTTCTGGAAATCTGCAATTAGATACTTCATAGCGCAATGAACATTACAGTGACAAAGGAAATATCCACAGATGAAAACTAGAAAGAAGCTTTCTTAGAAACTTCTTGGTGATGTGTGAATTCATCTCACAGAGTTACACTTATGTTTCGTGGAGCAGTCCATTAACACTGTCTTTGAGGAATCTGAGAAGGGCTTCTTTGGATCACATTGAGGCCTACGCTGATAAAGGAAATTTCATCCGTTCAAAACGTGAAAGAAGCTTTCTGAGAAACTTCTTTCTGATCTGTGAGTTCATCTCACAGAGTTACAACCTCTGCCTCAAGAAGCAGTTTGCTAACACTCTTTTCGTGGAATCTGCAAAGTGATATTTGGGAGCCTATTGGGGCCCATGGTGATAAAGGAAATATCCTCACATAATAACTAAAGAGAAGCTTTCTGAGAAACTGCATTGCCAAGTGTGAATGCAACTCACAGAGTTACACGTTTCTCTTCAGTGATCAGTTTGTTAGCACAGTTTTCTGGAAATCTGCAATTAGATACTTCATAGCGCAATGAACATTACAGTGACAAAGGAAATATCCACAGATGAAAACTAGAAAGAAGCTTTCTTAGAAACTTCTTGGTGATGTGTGAATTCATCTCACAGAGTTACACTTATGTTTCGTGGAGCAGTCCATTAACACTGTCTTTGAGGAATCTGAGAAGGGCTTCTTTGGATCACATTGAGGCCTACGCTGATAAAGGAAATTTCATCCGTTCAAAACGTGAAAGAAGCTTTCTGAGAAACTTCTTTCTGATCTGTGAGTTCATCTCACAGAGTTACAACCTCTGCCTCAAGAAGCAGTTTGCTAACACTCTTTTCGTGGAATCTGCAAAGTGATATTTGGGAGCCTATTGGGGCCCATGGTGATAAAGGAAATATCCTCACATAATAACTAAAGAGAAGCTTTCTGAGAAACTGCATTGCCAAGTGTGAATGCAACTCACAGAGTTACACGTTTCTCTTCAGTGATCAGTTTGTTAGCACAGTTTTCTGGAAATCTGCAATTAGATACTTCATAGCGCAATGAACATTACAGTGACAAAGGAAATATCCACAGATGAAAACTAGAAAGAAGCTTTCTTAGAAACTTCTTGGTGATGTGTGAATTCATCTCACAGAGTTACACTTATGTTTCGTGGAGCAGTCCATTAACACTGTCTTTGAGGAATCTGAGAAGGGCTTCTTTGGATCACATTGAGGCCTACGCTGATAAAGGAAATTTCATCCGTTCAAAACGTGAAAGAAGCTTTCTGAGAAACTTCTTTCTGATCTGTGAGTTCATCTCACAGAGTTACAACCTCTGCCTCAAGAAGCAGTTTGCTAACACTCTTTTCGTGGAATCTGCAAAGTGATATTTGGGAGCCTATTGGGGCCCATGGTGATAAAGGAAATATCCTCACATAATAACTAAAGAGAAGCTTTCTGAGAAACTGCATTGCCAAGTGTGAATGCAACTCACAGAGTTACACGTTTCTCTTCAGTGATCAGTTTGTTAGCACAGTTTTCTGGAAATCTGCAATTAGATACTTCATAGCGCAATGAACATTACAGTGACAAAGGAAATATCCACAGATGAAAACTAGAAAGAAGCTTTCTTAGAAACTTCTTGGTGATGTGTGAATTCATCTCACAGAGTTACACTTATGTTTCGTGGAGCAGTCCATTAACACTGTCTTTGAGGAATCTGAGAAGGGCTTCTTTGGATCACATTGAGGCCTACGCTGATAAAGGAAATTTCATCCGTTCAAAACGTGAAAGAAGCTTTCTGAGAAACTTCTTTCTGATCTGTGAGTTCATCTCACAGAGTTACAACCTCTGCCTCAAGAAGCAGTTTGCTAACACTCTTTTCGTGGAATCTGCAAAGTGATATTTGGGAGCCTATTGGGGCCCATGGTGATAAAGGAAATATCCTCACATAATAACTAAAGAGAAGCTTTCTGAGAAACTGCATTGCCATGTGTGAATGCAACTCACAGAGTTACACGTTTCTCTTCAGTGATCAGTTTGTTAGCACAGTTTTCTGGAAATCTGCAATTAGATACTTCATAGCGCAATGAACATTACAGTGACAAAGGAAATATCCACAGATGAAAACTAGAAAGAAGCTTTCTTAGAAACTTCTTGGTGATGTGTGAATTCATCTCACAGAGTTACACTTATGTTTCGTGGAGCAGTCCATTAACACTGTCTTTGAGGAATCTGAGAAGGGCTTCTTTGGATCACATTGAGGCCTACGCTGATAAAGGAAATTTCATCCGTTCAAAACGTGAAAGAAGCTTTCTGAGAAACTTCTTTCTGATCTGTGAGTTCATCTCACAGAGTTACAACCTCTGCCTCAAGAAGCAGTTTGCTAACACTCTTTTCGTGGAATCTGCAAAGTGATATTTGGGAGCCTATTGGGGCCCATGGTGATAAAGGAAATATCCTCACATAATAACTAAAGAGAAGCTTTCTGAGAAACTGCATTGCCAAGTGTGAATGCAACTCACAGAGTTACACGTTTCTCTTCAGTGATCAGTTTGTTAGCACAGTTTTCTGGAAATCTGCAATTAGATACTTCATAGCGCAATGAACATTACAGTGACAAAGGAAATATCCACAGATGAAAACTAGAAAGAAGCTTTCTTAGAAACTTCTTGGTGATGTGTGAATTCATCTCACAGAGTTACACTTATGTTTCGTGGAGCAGTCCATTAACACTGTCTTTGAGGAATCTGAGAAGGGCTTCTTTGGATCACATTGAGGCCTACGCTGATAAAGGAAATTTCATCCGTTCAAAACGTGAAAGAAGCTTTCTGAGAAACTTCTTTCTGATCTGTGAGTTCATCTCACAGAGTTACAACCTCTGCCTCAAGAAGCAGTTTGCTAACACTCTTTTCGTGGAATCTGCAAAGTGATATTTGGGAGCCTATTGGGGCCCATGGTGATAAAGGAAATATCCTCACATAATAACTAAAGAGAAGCTTTCTGAGAAACTGCATTGCCAAGTGTGAATGCAACTCACAGAGTTACACGTTTCTCTTCAGTGATCAGTTTGTTAGCACAGTTTTCTGGAAATCTGCAATTAGATACTTCATAGCGCAATGAACATTACAGTGACAAAGGAAATATCCACAGATGAAAACTAGAAAGAAGCTTTCTTAGAAACTTCTTGGTGATGTGTGAATTCATCTCACAGAGTTACACTTATGTTTCGTGGAGCAGTCCATTAACACTGTCTTTGAGGAATCTGAGAAGGGCTTCTTTGGATCACATTGAGGCCTACGCTGATAAAGGAAATTTCATCCGTTCAAAACGTGAAAGAAGCTTTCTGAGAAACTTCTTTCTGATCTGTGAGTTCATCTCACAGAGTTACAACCTCTGCCTCAAGAAGCAGTTTGCTAACACTCTTTTCGTGGAATCTGCAAAGTGATATTTGGGAGCCTATTGGGGCCCATGGTGATAAAGGAAATATCCTCACATAATAACTAAAGAGAAGCTTTCTGAGAAACTGCATTGCCAAGTGTGAATGCAACTCACAGAGTTACACGTTTCTCTTCAGTGATCAGTTTGTTAGCACAGTTTTCTGGAAATCTGCAATTAGATACTTCATAGCGCAATGAACATTACAGTGACAAAGGAAATATCCACAGATGAAAACTAGAAAGAAGCTTTCTTAGAAACTTCTTGGTGATGTGTGAATTCATCTCACAGAGTTACACTTATGTTTCGTGGAGCAGTCCATTAACACTGTCTTTGAGGAATCTGAGAAGGGCTTCTTTGGATCACATTGAGGCCTACGCTGATAAAGGAAATTTCATCCGTTCAAAACGTGAAAGAAGCTTTCTGAGAAACTTCTTTCTGATCTGTGAGTTCATCTCACAGAGTTACAACCTCTGCCTCAAGAAGCAGTTTGCTAACACTCTTTTCGTGGAATCTGCAAAGTGATATTTGGGAGCCTATTGGGGCCCATGGTGATAAAGGAAATATCCTCACATAATAACTAAAGAGAAGCTTTCTGAGAAACTGCATTGCCAAGTGTGAATGCAACTCACAGAGTTACACGTTTCTCTTCAGTGATCAGTTTGTTAGCACAGTTTTCTGGAAATCTGCAATTAGATACTTCATAGCGCAATGAACATTACAGTGACAAAGGAAATATCCACAGATGAAAACTAGAAAGAAGCTTTCTTAGAAACTTCTTGGTGATGTGTGAATTCATCTCACAGAGTTACACTTATGTTTCGTGGAGCAGTCCATTAACACTGTCTTTGAGGAATCTGAGAAGGGCTTCTTTGGATCACATTGAGGCCTACGCTGATAAAGGAAATTTCATCCGTTCAAAACGTGAAAGAAGCTTTCTGAGAAACTTCTTTCTGATCTGTGAGTTCATCTCACAGAGTTACAACCTCTGCCTCAAGAAGCAGTTTGCTAACACTCTTTTCGTGGAATCTGCAAAGTGATATTTGGGAGCCTATTGGGGCCCATGGTGATAAAGGAAATATCCTCACATAATAACTAAAGAGAAGCTTTCTGAGAAACTGCATTGCCAAGTGTGAATGCAACTCACAGAGTTACACGTTTCTCTTCAGTGATCAGTTTGTTAGCACAGTTTTCTGGAAATCTGCAATTAGATACTTCATAGCGCAATGAACATTACAGTGACAAAGGAAATATCCACAGATGAAAACTAGAAAGAAGCTTTCTTAGAAACTTCTTGGTGATGTGTGAATTCATCTCACAGAGTTACACTTATGTTTCGTGGAGCAGTCCATTAACACTGTCTTTGAGGAATCTGAGAAGGGCTTCTTTGGATCACATTGAGGCCTACGCTGATAAAGGAAATTTCATCCGTTCAAAACGTGAAAGAAGCTTTCTGAGAAACTTCTTTCTGATCTGTGAGTTCATCTCACAGAGTTACAACCTCTGCCTCAAGAAGCAGTTTGCTAACACTCTTTTCGTGGAATCTGCAAAGTGATATTTGGGAGCCTATTGGGGCCCATGGTGATAAAGGAAATATCCTCACATAATAACTAAAGAGAAGCTTTCTGAGAAACTGCATTGCCAAGTGTGAATGCAACTCACAGAGTTACACGTTTCTCTTCAGTGATCAGTTTGTTAGCACAGTTTTCTGGAAATCTGCAATTAGATACTTCATAGCGCAATGAACATTACAGTGACAAAGGAAATATCCACAGATGAAAACTAGAAAGAAGCTTTCTTAGAAACTTCTTGGTGATGTGTGAATTCATCTCACAGAGTTACACTTATGTTTCGTGGAGCAGTCCATTAACACTGTCTTTGAGGAATCTGAGAAGGGCTTCTTTGGATCACATTGAGGCCTACGCTGATAAAGGAAATTTCATCCGTTCAAAACGTGAAAGAAGCTTTCTGAGAAACTTCTTTCTGATCTGTGAGTTCATCTCACAGAGTTACAACCTCTGCCTCAAGAAGCAGTTTGCTAACACTCTTTTCGTGGAATCTGCAAAGTGATATTTGGGAGCCTATTGGGGCCCATGGTGATAAAGGAAATATCCTCACATAATAACTAAAGAGAAGCTTTCTGAGAAACTGCATTGCCAAGTGTGAATGCAACTCACAGAGTTACACGTTTCTCTTCAGTGATCAGTTTGTTAGCACAGTTTTCTGGAAATCTGCAATTAGATACTTCATAGCGCAATGAACATTACAGTGACAAAGGAAATATCCACAGATGAAAACTAGAAAGAAGCTTTCTTAGAAACTTCTTGGTGATGTGTGAATTCATCTCACAGAGTTACACTTATGTTTCGTGGAGCAGTCCATTAACACTGTCTTTGAGGAATCTGAGAAGGGCTTCTTTGGATCACATTGAGGCCTACGCTGATAAAGGAAATTTCATCCGTTCAAAACGTGAAAGAAGCTTTCTGAGAAACTTCTTTCTGATCTGTGAGTTCATCTCACAGAGTTACAACCTCTGCCTCAAGAAGCAGTTTGCTAACACTCTTTTCGTGGAATCTGCAAAGTGATATTTGGGAGCCTATTGGGGCCCATGGTGATAAAGGAAATATCCTCACATAATAACTAAAGAGAAGCTTTCTGAGAAACTGCATTGCCAAGTGTGAATGCAACTCACAGAGTTACACGTTTCTCTTCAGTGATCAGTTTGTTAGCACAGTTTTCTGGAAATCTGCAATTAGATACTTCATAGCGCAATGAACATTACAGTGACAAAGGAAATATCCACAGATGAAAACTAGAAAGAAGCTTTCTTAGAAACTTCTTGGTGATGTGTGAATTCATCTCACAGAGTTACACTTATGTTTCGTGGAGCAGTCCATTAACACTGTCTTTGAGGAATCTGAGAAGGGCTTCTTTGGATCACATTGAGGCCTACGCTGATAAAGGAAATTTCATCCGTTCAAAACGTGAAAGAAGCTTTCTGAGAAACTTCTTTCTGATCTGTGAGTTCATCTCACAGAGTTACAACCTCTGCCTCAAGAAGCAGTTTGCTAACACTCTTTTCGTGGAATCTGCAAAGTGATATTTGGGAGCCTATTGGGGCCCATGGTGATAAAGGAAATATCCTCACATAATAACTAAAGAGAAGCTTTCTGAGAAACTGCATTGCCAAGTGTGAATGCAACTCACAGAGTTACACGTTTCTCTTCAGTGATCAGTTTGTTAGCACAGTTTTCTGGAAATCTGCAATTAGATACTTCATAGCGCAATGAACATTACAGTGACAAAGGAAATATCCACAGATGAAAACTAGAAAGAAGCTTTCTTAGAAACTTCTTGGTGATGTGTGAATTCATCTCACAGAGTTACACTTATGTTTCGTGGAGCAGTCCATTAACACTGTCTTTGAGGAATCTGAGAAGGGCTTCTTTGGATCACATTGAGGCCTACGCTGATAAAGGAAATTTCATCCGTTCAAAACGTGAAAGAAGCTTTCTGAGAAACTTCTTTCTGATCTGTGAGTTCATCTCACAGAGTTACAACCTCTGCCTCAAGAAGCAGTTTGCTAACACTCTTTTCGTGGAATCTGCAAAGTGATATTTGGGAGCCTATTGGGGCCCATGGTGATAAAGGAAATATCCTCACATAATAACTAAAGAGAAGCTTTCTGAGAAACTGCATTGCCAAGTGTGAATGCAACTCACAGAGTTACACGTTTCTCTTCAGTGATCAGTTTGTTAGCACAGTTTTCTGGAAATCTGCAATTAGATACTTCATAGCGCAATGAACATTACAGTGACAAAGGAAATATCCACAGATGAAAACTAGAAAGAAGCTTTCTTAGAAACTTCTTGGTGATGTGTGAATTCATCTCACAGAGTTACACTTATGTTTCGTGGAGCAGTCCATTAACACTGTCTTTGAGGAATCTGAGAAGGGCTTCTTTGGATCACATTGAGGCCTACGCTGATAAAGGAAATTTCATCCGTTCAAAACGTGAAAGAAGCTTTCTGAGAAACTTCTTTCTGATCTGTGAGTTCATCTCACAGAGTTACAACCTCTGCCTCAAGAAGCAGTTTGCTAACACTCTTTTCGTGGAATCTGCAAAGTGATATTTGGGAGCCTATTGGGGCCCATGGTGATAAAGGAAATATCCTCACATAATAACTAAAGAGAAGCTTTCTGAGAAACTGCATTGCCAAGTGTGAATGCAACTCACAGAGTTACACGTTTCTCTTCAGTGATCAGTTTGTTAGCACAGTTTTCTGGAAATCTGCAATTAGATACTTCATAGCGCAATGAACATTACAGTGACAAAGGAAATATCCACAGATGAAAACTAGAAAGAAGCTTTCTTTGAAAGTTCTTGGTGATGTGTGAATTCATCTCACAGAGTTCACTTATGTTTCGTGGAGCAGTCCATTAACACTGTCTTTGAGGAATCTGAGAAGGGCTTCTTTGGATCACATTGAGGCCTACGCTGATAAAGGAGTTTTCATCCGTTCAAAACGTGAAAGAAGCTTTCTGAGAAACTGCATCCAAGTGGAATTCACTCACAGAGTTACACGTTTCTCTCAGTGATCAGTTTGTTGCACAGTTTTCTGGAAATCTGCAATTAGGTATTCATAGCTCAATGGGCAGTGACAAAGGAATATCCACAGATGAAACTAGAAAGAAGCTTTCTTAGAAACTGCTTGGGATATGTGAATTCATCTCACGGAGTTACACTTTGTTTCGTGAAGCATCATTAACACTGTCTTTGGAGAAACTGAGAAGGGCTTCTTTGGATCACCTTCAGGCCTACGCTGATAAAGGAAATTCATGTTCAAAACGTGAAAGAAGCTTTCTAGAAACTTCTTTCTGATCTGTGAGTTCACCTCACAGAGTTACAACCTCTGCCTCAAGAAGAAGTTTGCTAACACTCTTTTCGTGGAATCTGCAAAGTGATATTTGGGAGCCTATTGGGGCCCTTGGTGAAAAAGGAAATATCCTCACATAATAACTAAAGAGAAGCTTTCTGAGAAACTGCATTGCCAAGTGTGAATGCAACTCACAGAGTTACACGTTTCTCCTCAGTGATCAGTTTGTTAGCAGAGTTTTCTGGAAATCTGCAATTAGATGCTTCATAGCGCAATGAACATTACAGTGACAAAGGCAATATCCACAGATGAAAACTAGAAAGAAGCTTTCTTAGAAACGTCTTGGTGATGTGTGAATTCATCTCACAGAGTTACACTTATGTTTCGTGGAGCCGTCCATTAACACTGTCTTTGGGGAAACTGAGAAGGGCTTCTTTGGATCACATTGAGGCCTACGCTGATAAAGGAAATTTCATCCGTTCAAAACGTGAAAGAAGCTTTCTGGGAAACTTCTTTCTGATCTCTGAGTTCATCTCACAGAGTTACAACCTCTGCCTCAAGAAGCAGTTGGCTAACACTCTTTTCGTGGAATCTGCAAAGTGATATTTGGGAGCCTATTGGGGCCCATGGTGATAAAGGAAATATCCTCACCTAATAACTAAAGAGAAGCTTTCTGAGAAACTGCATTACCAAATGTGAATGCAACTCACAGAGTTACACGTTTCTCTTCAGTGATCAGTTTGTTAGCACAGTTTTCTGGAAATCTGCAATTAGATGCTTCATAGCACAATGAACATTACAGTGACAAAGGAAATATCCACAGATGAAAACTAGAAAGAAGCGTTCTTAGAAACTTCTTGTTGATGTGTGAATTCATCTCACAGAGTTACACTTATGTTTCGTGGAGCAGTCCATTAACACTGTCTTTGGGGAAACGGAGAAGGGCTTCTTTGGATCACATGAGGCCTACGCTGATAAAGGAAATTTCATCCGTTCAAAACGTGAAAGAAGCTTTCTGAGAAACTTCTTTCTGATCTGTAAGTTCATCTCACAGAGTTACAACCTCTGCCTCAAGAAGCAGTTTGCTAACACTCTTTTCGTGGAATCTGCAAAGTGATATTTGGGAGCCTATTGGGGCCCATGGTGATAAAGGAAATATCCTCACATAATAACTAAAGAGAAGCTTTCTGAGAAACTGCATTGCCAAGTGTGAATGCAACTCACAGAGTTACACGTTTCTCTTCAGTGATCAGTTTGTTAGCACAGTTTTCTGGAAATCTGCAATTAGATACTTCATAGCGCAATGAACATTACAGTGACGAAATACCACAGATGAAAACTAGAAAGAAGCTTTCTTAGAAACTTCTTGGTGATGTGTGAATTCATCTCACAGAGTTACACTTATGTTCCGTGGAGCAGTCCATTAACACTGTCTTTGAGGAATCTGAGAAGGGCTTCTTTGGATCACATTGAGGCCTATGCTGATAAAGGAAATTTCATCCGTTCAAAACGTGAAAGAAGCTTTCTGAGAAACATCTTTCTGATCTGTGAGTTCATCTCACAGAGTTACAACCTCTGCCTCAAGAAGCAGTTTGCTAACACTCTTTTCGTGGAATCTGCAAAGTGATATTTGGGAGCCTTTTGGGGCCCATGGTAATAAAGGAAATATCCTCACATAATAACTAAAGAGAAGCTTTCTGAGAAACTGCATTGCCAAGTGTGAATGCAACTCACAGAGTTACACGTTTCTCTTCAGTGATCAGTTTGTTAGCACAGTTTTCTGGAAATCTGCAATTAGATACTTCATAGCGCAATGAACATTACAGTGACAAAGGAAATATCCACAGATGAAAACTAGAAAGAAGCTTTCTTAGAAAGTTCTTGATGATGTGTGAATTCATCTCACAGAGTTACACTTATGTTTCGTGGAGCAGTCCATTAACACTGTCTTTGAGGAATCTGAGAAGGGCTTCTTTGGATCACATTGAGGCCTACGCTGATAAAGGAAATTTCATCCGTTCAAAACGTGAAAGAAGCTATCTGAGAAACTTCTTTCTGATCTGTGAGTTCATCTCACAGAGTTACAACCTCTGCCTCAAGAAGCAGTTTGCTAACACTCTTTTCGTGGAATCTGCAAAGTGATATTTGGGAGCCTATTGGGGCCCATGGTGATAAAGGAAATATCCTCACATAATAACTAAAGAGAAGCTTTCTGAGAAACTGCATTGCCAAGTGTGAATGCAACTCACAGAGTTACACGTTTCTCTTCAGTGATCAGTTTGTTAGCACAGTTTTCTGGAAATCTGCAATTAGATACTTCATAGCGCAATGAACATTACAGTGACAAAGGAAATATCCACAGATGAAAACTAGAAAGAAGCTTTCTTAGAAACTTCTTTTTGATGTGTGAATTCATCTCACAGAGTTACACTTATGTTTCGTGGAGCAGTCCTTTAACACTGTCCTTGAGGAATCTGAGAAGGGCTTCTTTGGATCACATTGAGGCCTACGCTGATAAAGGAAATTTCATCCGTTCAAAACGTGAAAGAAGCTTTCTGAGAAACTTCTTTCTGATCTGTGAGTTCATCTCACAGAGTTACAACCTCTGCCTCAAGAAGCAGTTTGCTAACACTCTTTTCGTGGAATCTGCAAAGTGATATTTGGGAGCCTATAGGGGCCCATGGTGATAAAGGAAATATCCTCACATAATAACTAAAGAGAAGCTTTCTGAGAAACTGCATTGCCAAGTGTGAATGCAACTCACAGAGTTACACGTTTCTCTTCAGTGATCAGTTTGTTAGCACAGTTTTCTGGAAATCTGCAATTAGATACTTCATAGCGCAATGAACATTACAGTGACAAAGGAAATATCCCCAGATGAAAACTAGAAAGAAGCTTTCTTAGAAACTTCTTTTTGATGTGTGAATTCATCTCACAGAGTTACACTTATGTTTCGTGGCGCAGTGCATTTAACACTGTCTTTGAGGAATCTGAGAAGGGCTTCTTTGGATCACATTGAGGCCTACGCTGATAAAGGAAATTTCATCCGTTCAAAACGTGAAAGAAGCTTTCTGAGAAACTTCTTTCTGATCTGTGAGTTCATCTCACAGAGTTACAACCTCTGCCTCAAGAAGCAGTTTGCTAACACTCTTTTCGTGGAATCTGCAAAGTGATATTTGGGAGCCTATTGGGGCCCATGGTGATAAAGGAAATATCCTCACATAATAACTAAAGAGAAGCTTTCTGAGAAACTGCATTGCCAAGTGTGAATGCAACTCACAGAGTTACACGTTTCTCTTCAGTGATCAGTTTGTTAGCACAGTTTTCTGGAAATCTGCAATTAGATACTTCATAGCGCAATGAACATTACAGTGACAAAGGAAATATCCACAGATGAAAACTAGAAAGAAGCTTTCTTAGAAACTTCTTGGTGATGTGTGAATTCATCTCACAGAGTTACACTTATGTTTCGTGGAGCAGTCCATTAACACTGTCTTTGGGGAATCTGAGAAGGGCTTCTTTGGATCACATTGAGGCCTACGCTGATAAAGGAAATTTCATCCGTTCAAAACGTGAAAGAAGCTTTCTGAGAAACTTCTTTCTGATCTGTGAGTTCATCTCACAGAGTTACAACCTCTGCCTCAAGAAGCAGTTTGCTAACACTCTTTTCGTGGAATCTGCAAAGTGATATTTGGGAGCCTATAGGGGCCCATGGTGATAAAGGAAATATCCTCACATAATAACTAAAGAGAAGCTTTCTGAGAAACTGCATTGCAAGTGTGAATGCAACTCACAGAGTTACACGTTTCTCTTCAGTGATCAGTTTGTTAGCACAGTTTTCTGGAAATCTGCAATTAGATACTTCATAGCGCAATGAACATTACAGTGACAAAGGAAATATCCCCACGATGAAAACTAGAAAGAAGCTTTCTTAGAAACTTCTTTTTGATGTGTGAATTCATCTCACAGAGTTACACTTATGTTTCGTGGAGCAGTGCTTTAACACTGTCTTGAGGAATCTGAGAAGGGCTTCTTTGGATCACATTGAGGCCTACGCTGATAAAGGAAATTTCATCCGTTCAAAACGTGAAAGAAGCTTTCTGAGAAACTTCTTTCTGATCTGTGAGTTCATCTCACAGAGTTACAACCTCTGACTCAAGAAGCAGTTTGCTAACACTCTTTTCGTGGAATCTGCAAAGTGATATTTGGGAGCCTATAGGGGCCCATGGTGATAAAGGAAATATCCTCACATAATAACTAAAGAGAAGCTTTCTGAGAAACTGCATTGCAAAGTGTGAATGCAACTCACAGAGTTACACGTTTCTCTTCAGTGATCAGTTTGTTAGCACAGTTTTCTGGAAATCTGCAATTAGATACTTCATAGCGCAATGAACATTACAGTGACAAAGGAAATATCCCCACATGAAAACTAGAAAGAAGCTTTCTTAGAAACTTCTTTTTGATGTGTGAATTCATCTCACAGAGTTACACTTATGTTTCGTGGCGCAGTGCCTTTAACACTGTCTTTGAGGAATCTGAGAAGGGCTTCTTTGGATCACATTGAGGCCGACGCTGATAAAGGAAATTTCATCCGTTCAAAACGTGAAAGAAGCTTTCTGAGAAACTTCTTTCTGATCTGTGAGTTCATCTCACAGAGTTACAACCTCTGCCTCAAGAAGCAGTTTGCTAACACTCTTTTCGTGGAATCTGCAAAGTGATATTTGGGAGCCTATTGGGGCCCATGGTGATAAAGGAAATATCCTCACATAATAACTAAAGAGAAGCTTTCTGAGAAACTGCATTGCCAAGTGTGAATGCAACTCACAGAGTTACACGTTTCTCTTCAGTGATCAGTTTGTTAGCACAGTTTTCTGGAAATCTGCAATTAGATACTTCATAGCGCAATGAACATTACAGTGACAAAGGAAATATCCACAGATGAAAACTAGAAAGAAGCTTTCTTAGAAACTTCTTGGTGATGTGTGAATTCATCTCACAGAGTTACACTTATGTTTCGTGGAGCAGTCCATTAACACTGTCTTTGAGGAATCTGAGAAGGGCTTCTTTGGATCACATTGAGGCCTACGCTGATAAAGGAAATTTCATCCGTTCAAAACGTGAAAGAAGCTTTCTGAGAAACTTCTTTCTGATCTGTGAGTTCATCTCACAGAGTTACAACCTCTGCCTCAAGAAGCAGTTTGCTAACACTCTTTTCGTGGAATCTGCAAAGTGATATTTGGGAGCCTATTGGGGCCCATGGTGATAAAGGAAATATCCTCACATAATAACTAAAGAGAAGCTTTCTGAGAAACTGCATTGCCAAGTGTGAATGCAACTCACAGAGTTACACGTTTCTCTTCAGTGATCAGTTTGTTAGCACAGTTTTCTGGAAATCTGCAATTAGATACTTCATAGCGCAATGAACATTACAGTGACAAAGGAAATATCCACAGATGAAAACTAGAAAGAAGCTTTCTTAGAAACTTCTTGGTGATGTGTGAATTCATCTCACAGAGTTACACTTATGTTTCGTGGAGCAGTCCATTAACACTGCCTTTGAGGAATCTGAGAAGGGCTTCTTTGGATCACATTGAGGCCTACGCTGATAAAGGAAATTTCATCCGTTCAAAACGTGAAAGAAGCTTTCTGAGAAACTTCTTTCTGATCTGTGAGTTCATCTCACAGAGTTACAACCTCTGCCTCAAGAAGCAGTTTGCTAACACTCTTTTCGTGGAATCTGCAAAGTGATATTTGGGAGCCTATTGGGGCCCATGGTGATAAAGGAAATATCCTCACATAATAACTAAAGAGAAGCTTTCTGAGAAACTGCATTGCCAAGTGTGAATGCAACTCACAGAGTTACACGTTTCTCTTCAGTGATCAGTTTGTTAGCACAGTTTTCTGGAAATCTGCAATTAGATACTTCATAGCGCAATGAACATTACAGTGACAAAGGAAATATCCACAGATGAAAACTAGAAAGAAGCTTTCTTAGAAACTTCTTGGTGATGTGTGAATTCATCTCACAGAGTTACACTTATGTTTCGTGGAGCAGTTCATTAACACTGTCTTTGAGGAATCTGAGAAGGGCTTCTTTGGATCACATTGAGGCCTACGCTGATAAAGGAAATTTCATCCGTTCAAAACGTGAAAGAAGCTTTCTGAGAAACTTCTTTCTGATCTGTGAGTTCATCTCACAGAGTTACAACCTCTGCCTCAAGAAGCAGTTTGCTAACACTCTTTTCGTGGAATCTGCAAAGTGATATTTGGGAGCCTATTGGGGCCCATGGTGATAAAGGAAATATCCTCACATAATAACTAAAGAGAAGCTTTCTGAGAAACTGCATTGCCAAGTGTGAATGCAACTCACAGAGTTACACGTTTCTCTTCAGTGATCAGTTTGTTAGCACAGTTTTCTGGAAATCTGCAATTAGATACTTCATAGCGCAATGAACATTACAGTGACAAAGGAAATATCCACAGATGAAAACTAGAAAGAAGCTTTCTTAGAAACTTCTTGGTGATGTGTGAATTCATCTCACAGAGTTACACTTATGTTTCGTGGAGCAGTCCATTAACACTGTCTTTGAGGAAATCTGAGAAGGGCTTCTTTGGATCACATTGAGGCCTACGCTGATAAAGGAAATTTCATCCGTTCAAAACGTGAAAGAAGCTTTCTGAGAAACTTCTTTCTGATCTGTGAGTTCATCTCACAGAGTTACAACCTCTGCCTCAAGAAGCAGTTTGCTAACACTCTTTTCGTGGAATCTGCAAAGTGATATTTGGGAGCCTATTGGGGCCCATGGTGATAAAGGAAATATCCTCACATAATAACTAAAGAGAAGCTTTCTGAGAAACTGCATTGCAAGTGTGAATGCAACTCACAGAGTTACACGTTTCTCTTCAGTGATCAGTTTGTTAGCACAGTTTTCTGGAAATCTGCAATTAGATACTTCATAGCGCAATGAACATTACAGTGACAAAGGAAATATCCACAGATGAAAACTAGAAAGAAGCTTTCTTAGAAACTTCTTGGTGATGTGTGAATTCATCTCACAGAGTTACACTTATGTTTCGTGGAGCAGTCCATTAACACTGTCTTTGAGGAATCTGAGAAGGGCTTCTTTGGATCACATTGAGGCCTACGCTGATAAAGGAAATTTCATCCGTTCAAAACGTGAAAGAAGCTTCTGAGAAACTTCTTTCTGATCTGTGAGTTCATCTCACAGAGTTACAACCTCTGCCTCAAGAAGCAGTTTGCTAACACTCTTTTCGTGGAATCTGCAAAGTGATATTTGGGAGCCTATTGGGGCCCATGGTGATAAAGGAAATATCCTCACATAATAACTAAAGAGAAGCTTTCTGAGAAACTGCATTGCCAAGTGTGAATGCAACTCACAGAGTTACACGTTTCTCTTCAGTGATCAGTTTGTTAGCACAGTTTTCTGGAAATCTGCAATTAGATACTTCATAGCGCAATGAACATTACAGTGACAAAGGAAATATCCACAGATGAAACTAGAAAGAAGCTTTCTTAGAACTTCTTGGTGATGTGTGAATTCATCTCACAGAGTTACACTTATGTTTCGTGGAGCAGTCCATTAACACTGTCTTTGAGGAATCTGAGAAGGGCTTCTTTGGATCACATTGAGGCCTACGCTGATAAAGGAAATTTCATCCGTTCAAAACGTGAAAGAAGCTTTCTGAGAAACTTCTTTCTGATCTGTGAGTTCATCTCACAGAGTTACAACCTCTGCCTCAAGAAGCAGTTTGCTAACACTCTTTCGTGGAATCTGCAAAGTGATATTTGGGAGCCTATTGGGGCCCATGGTGATAAAGGAAATATCCTCACATAATAACTAAAGAGAAGCTTTCTGAGAAACTGCATTGCCAAGTGTGAATGCAACTCACAGAGTTACACGTTTCTCTTCAGTGATCAGTTTGTTAGCACAGTTTTCTGGAAATCTGCAATTAGATTATTCATAGCGCAATGAACATTACAGTGACAAAGGAAATATCCACAGATGAAAACTAGAAAGAAGCTTTCTTAGAAACTTCTTGGTGATGTGTGAATTCATCTCACAGAGTTACACTTATGTTTCGTGGAGCAGTCCATTAACACTGTCTTTGGGAAACTGAGAAGGGCTTCTTTGGATCACATTGAGGCCTACGCTGATAAAGGAAATTTCATCCGTTCAAAACGTGAAAGAAGCTTTCTGAGAAACTTCTTTCTGATCTGTGAGTTCATCTCACAGAGTTACAACCTCTGCCTCAAGAAGCAGTTTTGCTAACACTCTTTTCGTGGAATCTGCAAAGTGATATTTGGGAGCCTATTGGGGCCCATGGTGATAAAGGAAATATCCTCACATAATAACTAAAGAGAAGCTTTCTGAGAAACTGCATTGCCAAGTGTGAATGCAACTCACAGAGTTACACGTTTCTCTTCAGTGATCAGTTTGTTAGCACAGTTTTCTGGAAATCTGCAATTAGATACTTCATAGCGCAATGAACATTACAGTGACAAAGGAAATATCCACAGATGAAAACTAGAAAGAAGCTTTCTTAGAAACTTCTTGGTGATGTGTGAATTCATCTCACAGAGTTACACTTATGTTTCGTGGAGCAGTCCATTAACACTGTCTTTGAGGAATCTGAGAAGGGCTTCTTTGGATCACATTGAGGCCTACGCTGATAAAGGAAATTTCATCCGTTCAAAACGTGAAAGAAGCTTTCTGAGAAACTTCTTTCTGATCTGTGAGTTCATCTCACAGAGTTACAACCTCTGCCTCAAGAAGCAGTTTGCTAACACTCTTTTCGTGGAATCTGCAAAGTGATATTTGGAGCCTATTGGGGCCCATGGTGATAAAGGAAATATCCTCACATAATAACTAAAGAGAAGCTTTCTGAGAAACTGCATTGCCAAGTGTGAATGCAACTCACAGAGTTACACGTTTCTCTTCAGTGATCAGTTTGTTAGCACAGTTTTCTGGAAATCTGCAATTAGATACTTCATAGCGCAATGAACATTACAGTGACAAAGGAAATATCCACAGATGAAAACTAGAAAGAAGCTTTCTTAGAAACTTCTTGGTGATGTGTGAATTCATCTCACAGAGTTACACTTATGTTTCGTGGAGCAGTCCCTTAACACTGTCTTTGAGGAATCTGAGAAGGGCTTCTTTGGATCACATTGAGGCCTACGCTGATAAAGGAAATTTCATCCGTTCAAAACGTGAAAGAAGCTTTCTGAGAAACTTCTTTCTGATCTGTGAGTTCATCTCACAGAGTTACAACCTCTGCCTCAAGAAGCAGTTTGCTAACACTCTTTTCGTGGAATCTGCAAAGTGATATTTGGGAGCCTATTGGGGCCCATGGTGATAAAGGAAATATCCTCACATAATAACTAAAGAGAAGCTTTCTGAGAAACTGCATTGCCAAGTGTGAATGCAACTCACAGAGTTACACGTTTCTCTTCAGTGATCAGTTTGTTAGCACAGTTTTCTGGAAATCTGCAATTAGATACTTCATAGCGCAATGAACATTACAGTGACAAAGGAAATATCCACAGATGAAAACTAGAAAGAAGCTTTCTTAGAAACTTCTTTGTGATGTGTGAATTCATCTCACAGAGTTACACTTATGTTTCGTGGAGCAGTCCATTAACACTGTCTTTGAGGAATCTGAGAAGGGCTTCTTTGGATCACATTGAGGCCTACGCTGATAAAGGAAATTTCATCCGTTCAAAACGTGAAAGAAGCTTTCTGATAAACTTCTTTCTGATCTGTGAGTTCATCTCACAGAGTTACAACCTCTGCCTCAAGAAGCAGTTTGCTAACACTCTTTTCGTGGAATCTGCAAAGTGATATTTGGGAGCCTATTGGGGCCCATGGTGATAAAGGAAATATCCTCACATAATAACTAAAGAGAAGCTTTCTGAGAAACTGCATTGCCAAGTGTGAATGCAACTCACAGAGTTACACGTTTCTCTTCAGTGATCAGTTTGTTAGCACAGTTTTCTGGAAATCTGCAATTAGATACTTCATAGCGCAATGAACATTACAGTGACAAAGGAAATATCCACAGATGAAAACTAGAAAGAAGCTTTCTTAGAAACTTCTTGGTGATGTGTGAATTCATCTCACAGAGTACACTTATGTTTTCGTGGAGCAGTCCATTAACACTGTCTTTGAGGAACTGAGAAGGGCTTCTTTGGATCACATTGAGGCCTACGCTGATAAAGGAAATTTCATCCGTTCAAAACGTGAAAGAAGCTTTCTGAGAAACTTCTTTCTGATCTGTGAGTTCATCTCACAGAGTTACAACCTCTGCCTCAAGAAGCAGTTTGCTAACACTCTTTTCGTGGAATCTGCAAAGTGATATTTGGGAGCCTATTGGGGCCCATGGTGATAAAGGAAATATCCTCACATAATAACTAAAGAGAAGCTTTCTGAGAAACTGCATTGCAAGTGTGAATGCAACTCACAGAGTTACACGTTTCTCTTCAGTGATCAGTTTGTTAGCACAGTTTTTCTGGAAATCTGCAATTAGATACTTCATAGCGCAATGAACATTACAGTGACAAAGGAAATATCCACAGATGAAAACTAGAAAGAAGCTTTCTTAGAAACTTTCTTGTGATGTGTGAATTCATCTCACCGAGTTACACTTATGTTTCGTGGAGCAGTCATTAACACTGTCCTTTGAGGAATCTGAGAAGGGCTTCTTTGGATCACATTGAGGCCTACGCTGATAAAGGAAATTTCATCCGTTCAAAACGTGAAAGAAGCTTTCTGAGAAACTTCTTTCTGATCTGTGAGTTCATCTCACAGAGTTACAACCTCTGCCTCAAGAAGCAGTTTGCTAACACTCTTTTCGTGGAATCTGCAAAGTGATATTTGGGAGCCTATTGGGGCCCATGGTGATAAAGGAAATATCCTCACATAATAACTAAAGAGAAGCTTTCTGAGAAACTGCATTGCCAAGTGTGAATGCAACTCACAGAGTTACACGTTTCTCTTCAGTGATCAGTTTGTTAGCACAGTTTTCTGGAAATCTGCAATTAGATACTTCATAGCGCAATGAACATTACAGTGACAAAGGAAATATTCCACAAGATGAAAACTTAAGAAAGAAGCTTTCTTAGAAAACTTCTTGGTGATTGGTGAATTCATCTCACAGAGTTACACTTCTGTTTCGTGGAGCAGTCCATTAACACGTCTTGAGGAACTGAGAAGGGCTTCTTTGGATCACATTGAGGCCTACGCTGATAAAGGAAATTTCATCCGTTCAAAACGTGAAAGAAGCTTTCTGAGAACTTCTTTCTGATCTGTGAGTTCATCTCACAGAGTTACATACCTCTGCCTCAAGAAGCAGTTTGCTAACACTCTTTTCGGTGGAATCTGCAAAGTGATATTTGGGAGCCTATTGGGGCCCATGGGTGATAAAGAAATTTTATCCTCACATAATTAACTAAGAGAAGCTTTCTGAGAAACTGCATTGCCAATGTGTTGCTGAATGCAACTCACAGAGTTACACGGTTTCTCTTCAGTATCAGTTGCCTTAGCACCAGTTTCTCTGGAAATCTGCAATTAGATACTTCACATAGCACAATGAACATTACAGTGACAAGGAAATATCCACAGATGAAAACTAGAAAGAAGCTTTCTTAGGAAACTCTTGGTGATGTGTGAATCATCTCACAGAGTTACACTTATTGTTCGTGGAGCAGTCCATTAACACTGTCTTTGGGGAACTGAAGAAGGGCTCTTTGGATCACATGAGGCCTACTGCTGATAAAGGAAATTTCATCCGTTCAAAACGTGAAAGACTGCTTTCTGAGAAACTTCTTTCTGATCTGTGAGTTCATCTCACAGAGTTACAACCTCTGCCTCAAGAAGCAGTTTGCTAACACTCTCTTTCGTTGGAATCTGCAAAGTGTGATATTTGGTGAGCCTATTGGGGGCCCATGGTGGATAAGGAAATTATCCTCACATAATAACTAAAGAGAAGCTTTTCTGAGAAAACTGCATTGCCAAGTGTGAATGAACTCACAGAGTTACACGTTTCTCTTCAGTGATCAGTTTGTTAGCACAGTTTTCTGGAAATCTGCAATTAGATACTTCATAGCGCAATGAACATTACAGTGACAAAGGAAATATCACAGATGAAAACTAGAAAGAAGCTTTCTTAGAAACTTCTTGGTGATGTGTGAATTCATCTCACAGAGTTACACTTATGTTTCGTGGAGCAGTCCTTCTACACTGTCTTTGAGGAATCTGAGAAGGGCTTCTTTGGATCACATTGGGCCTACGCTGATAAAGGAAATTTCATCCGTTCAAAACGTGAAAGAGCTTTCTGAGAAACTTCTTTCTGATCTGTGAGTTCATTCTCACAGAGTTACAACCTCTGCCTCAAGAAGCAGTTTGCTAACACTTCTTTCGTGGAATCTGCAAGTGATATTTGGGAGCTATTGGGGCCCATGGTGATAAAGGGAATATTCCTCACATAATAACTAAAGAGAAGCCTTTCTGAGAAACTGCATTGCCAAGTGTGAATGCAACTCACAGAGTTACACGTTTCTCTTCAGTGATCAGTTGTTAGCACAGTTTTCTGGAAATCTGCAATTAGATATCTTCATAGCGCAATTAACATTACCGTTGACAAAGGAAATATCCAACAGATGAAACTAGAAAGAAGCTTCTTAGAAACTTCTTGGTGATTGTGTGAATTCAATCTCACAGAGTTACACTTATGTTTCGTGGGCAGTCCATAACACTGTCTTTGGGAAACTGAGAAGGCTTCTTTGGACTCACATGAGGCCTACGCTGATAAAGGAAATTTCATCCGTTTCAAAACGTGAAAGAAGCTTTCGGAGAAACTTCTTCTGATCTGTGAGTTCATCTCACAGAGTTACAACCTCTGCCTCAAGAAGCAGTTTGCTAACACTCTTTTCGTGGAATCTGCAAAGTGATATTTGGGAGCCTATTGGGGCCCATGGTGATAAGGAAATATCCTCACATAATAACTAACGAGAAGCTTTCTGAGAAACTGCATTGCCAAGTGTGAATGCAACTCACAGAGTTACACGTTTCTCTCAGTGATCAGTTTGTTAGCACAGTTTTCTGGAAATCTGCAATTAGATACTTCATAGCGCAATGAACATTACAGTGACAAAGGAAAATCCACAGATGAAAACTAGAAAGAAGCTTTCTTAGAAACTTCTTGGTGATGTGTGAATTCATCTCACAGAGTTACACTTATGTTCGTGGAGCAGTCCATTAACACTGTCTTTGAGGAATCTGAGAAGGGCTTCTTTGGATCACATTGAGGCCTACGCTGATAAAGGAAATTTCATCCGTTCAAAACGTGAAAGAAGCTTTCTGAGAAACTTCTGATCTGTGAGTTCATCTCACAGAGTTACAACCTCTGCCTCAAGAAGCAGTTTGCTAACACTCTTTTCGTGGAATCTGCAAAGTGATATTTGGGAGCCTATTGGGGCCCATGGTATAAAGGAAATATCCTCACATAATAACTAAAGAGAAGCTTTCTGAGAAACTGCATTGCCAAGTGTGAATGCAACTCCAGAGTTACACGTTTTCTTCAGTGATCAGTTTGTTAGCACAGTTTTCTGGAAATCTGCAATTAGATACTTCATAGCGCAATGAACATTACAGTGACAAAGGAAATATCCACAGATGAAAACTAGAAAGAAGCTTTCTTAGAAATTCTTGGTGATGTGTGAATTCATCTCACAGAGTTACACTTATGTTTCGTGGAGCAGTCCATTAACACTGTCTTTGGGAATCTGAGAAGGGCTTCTTTGGATCACATTGAGGCCTACGCTGATAAAGGAAATTTCATCCGTTCAAACGTGAAAGAAGCTTTCTGAGAAACTTCTTTCTGATCTGTGAGTTCATCTCACAGAGTTACAACCTCTGCCTCAAGAAGCAGTTTGCTAACACTCTTTTCGTGGAATCTGCAAAGTGATATTTGGGAGCCTATTGGGGCCCATGGTGATAAAGGAAATATCCTCACATAATAACTAAAGAGAAGCTTTCTGAGAAACTGCATTGCCAAGTGTGAATGCAACTCACAGAGTTACACGTTTCTCTTCAGTGATCAGTTTGTTAGCACAGTTTTCTGGAAATCTGCAATTAGATACTTCACAGCGCAATGAACATTACAGTGACAAAGGAAATCCACAGATGAAAACTAGAAAGAAGCTTTCTTAGAAACTTCTTGGTGATTGTGAATTCATCTCACAGAGTTACACTTTACACTTATGGTTCGTGGAGCAGTCCATTACA
>NW_022143540.1:0-25536 GCF_007565055.1 Rhinopithecus roxellana
AGAAGAAGAAGAAGAGAAAAGAAGAAGAAGAAGAAGAAGAAGAAGAGAAGAAGAAGAAAAGAAGAAGAAGAAGAAGAAGAAGAGAAGAAGAAGAAGAAGAAGAAGAAGAAGAAGAGAAGAAGAAGAAGAAGAAGAAGAAGAAGAAGAAGAAGAAGAAGAAGAAGAAGAAGAAGAAGAAGAAGAAGAAGAAGAAGAAGAAGAAGAAGAAGCAGCAGCAGCAGCAGCAGCAGCAGCAGCAGCAGCAGCAGCAGCAGCAGCAGCAGCAGCAGCAGCAGCAGCAGCAGCAGCAGCAGCAGCAGCAGCAGCAGCAGCAGCAGCTCTCTTCTATAGTCCTACAAAGGTCAAATAGTTCAACCAAGGCACATGCCCATAAAACACAAGAGGTTCTTGGAAGGATTATAAATTTGGCAGGAGAGATGAAAGTAAGGTGATGATATGAAAGCAAAAGAAGCAACAAACTCATTCATTCCCTCCTCTTCCTTCTTTTACTCCCTCCTTCCCAGGCACCATACCTGGCAGCATTATTAACACCAAGTTCTCCCCTTCTAAAGTATCTTTTTTTAAAATCAATGAATGGTACCATGACTGTCCCTCTGCAGACATCAATGTCTTAGGGCCTTTCTCCTATGCATTTCCATACTCTTCACCCAATGAAATGCAAGGTCATAGGGATTCCTCCTTTCCAGTTCTACTTCCCTAGTTCAGACTTCACCTCCTCCACCCTGTCCCTCTCCAGTCACACCCCTCTCCACTCAAATCCTTTCAACAGCGTTCACTGACATTTGCTCTCAGGCCTCATGCTAGCTGTTGAGTAAATTAGCAAGACAGATATGGTCCCTTGACCAACTAACTGATTAATCTTTCCTTTCCTTTTTTTTGTAGCCCAAGCACTACCACCAGCATTCAAGGCCTTCTACAACGCATCCCAAACCTATCTTCCCAATTATTCTCTCCTCTACCACTCAAGAAAGCTGGAAACGCTAAACACAGACTGAATATGCACAGCAGTTTCCAGTCCCTGTGGCTTCCACTTGGAAGCCTACCCTTTCCTTTCATCCTGCCTAAGTGCTCACCGTCCTCTGAGGTCTCACTAAAATGTGCCCACCTCCTCTGTAATAGCATTCTTAATCACTCAGGAGCCAGAAAGACTCCCTTCTCTTCCATCTATGTCACAACTGTGTATCCACTGCACTGCTTTGCATTGTTTACAGTGGTCCAAATGACAGAAAAAGACTAGATTCTCATGGAGGCAAGCCTTGTATCTTTCCTAACCTGCTAGCCCTCAAAGCAACCTGCACACACTATAAGGTTAATTAGCATTTGCTGGATGAACAAATGAAAGCCTTTGCATTCCCTCTGAGGTGACCAGGACTACTGGCTCTTGGCAAGTAACCCTCCCAATGAAAGAATAAAACAATCTCATGAAGATTAAGTTATTTTTCATGTTTAAGTATTTAGGTTATAATCTTCTTAAACTTTATAATAAATCCAATTCCAGGTATTTCAATTTGAGCAGCTAAATATTTCAGTTTAGAAAGTTAATTTGCAGGGTGAGCCTCAAACAGAAAGAAAGTGGCAAAAAAGCATGACTCAAAATGTAAAATCCAGTATCTAAGAAAGTGGGATTTGTAAATCTAATCTGGGAAGAAGGCATAAATGCCACCTCACAAGTGTGCATCCTAAACTGATGCAAAATAACCTAAAAATTGTTGCTTAATAAGAAAACCCTCCTATCAGCTCTTACATCTAAAGCAGGTCTTTACTATAAGCCTCCTAGGCTAGCCATATGGAGCCTTTGGAAATGAGCGCCCATATTACAAAAGGAAGGGTTTTGTATATAATGTACTTTGCCTGCCGCAGCCTCTCCTAAATCTGACACCTCTGAAATGTAAGGAGAAGACTTACAAGCAAGTAGGGTTGCCAAAGGTTTACCTCCCCATTCCCAGAACCTAGAGAAAGGTGGAAGCTTAAGAAGCACACATTGGAATTTGGGGGACACAATTGCTCCCTTAAGAAGCCCAAACAAGCATTTTGTCTTCCCCCAGCTCACCCAAAAAATGTTCAAGCAAACAAGCAACTACGGAACTGCTCTTGTTTTTTACTAGCCACTTTAGGTTGACTGTATTTTTGGGGGGTTAACTAAGGTAGATATACTTAGAGGTAAAATCACATTCCTAAACAGTTCTCTGTCCCCCCCAAAAATCAAAAACCTTTAAAACAGTCACCCACATTCATAGCACAGCATAGTGGAATTTGTGAGGGGAAAAGAAGTCCAAGTAAAAGAGGTTCACTGATCAGTGTCCCCACATTCAAAAATAAAAACGAACCCATGTTGTGGACTCATGTTACTTAAAAAACTCAAGTTTCCATTTTGTGTATTACAGTGTGATCAGGACATGACAAAGACAAGTATAACGTACTTTGCCCTAAAGAAAAAGAGCAGAAGGGCTATTTTGCAGTAAGATCTGCCCTAATCCTCAGTTGGGTAGGATCAAGCCAGATATGTCATGTTGAATCCTCAGGCGGCCCGGTCTATCATATACATCTTGGTACCAACCAGACTGGTGTCCCAGGAACACGGTTGAAATGACTGAGAATGCCCAGCATGGACAAAAAAAGGCTAATAAAGGGCAACACTTCTGAAAAACCTAGACAAGGAGTAAGACTAATTCTAGTGACTTCAATGGGAAGACACGACCAACGGGCCTCACATAAAAAAAATTTCTGCCAATCCAATACCTCCACTGAAAATGTCTCCTGCCTTGTGCGGTAGCAGCACCACAAAGATCTGGATGTTTTCGGTGGAAATCAAGCTGATTTCCAATGAGAAGCTGAACTTAAGTGTGAAAAGTCCCTCCCATCTAGGTTTATCACAGTCCCTTCTTTAGGAAGATTACAAAGGATCATGTAATATCTCCATTCGGAACTTAACTACCACTAACCCCACTCTGCTTACCATCATGGGAAAGGCAGGAAAAAACGAGAAAAGGTAAGTATGGTTTGAAGGATTCTCTCAAACTGACTTAACTAGAGAAGCCAGACAATGCGCATACTTGGCCTTTCTCTACTCAGAGGTCATTATGCCCCCAACCTGTAACTCTCCAGGCCATAAAAAGGCAACATAATTTAATAATATTTTCTTCTCTCTGGAGCAGAGTTTCTGAGTGTTGGCACTACTGAGATTCTAGGCCAGCTAAGTCTTTGTTGTAGAGGGCTGTCCTGTACATGGAAATGTTCAGCAGCATCCCAGATTCTACCCACTAGATGCCAGTAGCACCTCCAAGTTGTGACAACTGCAAATATCATCACATTGCCAGATGTCCTCTGAGGAAAGGAACTGCTCCAGTTTGCAACCACTGCTCTAGCACAGTACCTCCCGAACTCTGTTGTTTGGATTCCAGTTTCCTCATTGAACCAGTAAGGGCTACGGATTCTGCCCTCACAAGACAGGTATACAATTATGCATATAAATTCCAGAACTATATAGAACCTTTCAAACTCAGCCAAAAACCTCCATCTCTCCTCCACCCCAGGCAGGCACTCAAAAGTTTACAGTTCCCTGAACATTCCCGTGTGACATGTGGTTATAAAACAAGGTGCCTTGCCTGTTTTAGAAATCTCATAGTCAGAGGTACAAAAATATCTAGAGGCCTGTGGTTATCCAGCTAGGGACAAACAGTAGAATCTGTGACAAAAGACGAACCAATGAATGAGTCCACTAATCTAGTGTGTTAATTTGCAAAATAAAAATAAAACAAAATACCCAAATGAGACCAGCTATTTTTTTAACATTTAAGCTCACTGTGTACAGAACACAGCAGCAAACGATTTGCTTTTTCATTTAAAAAACAAGGATAGTCCTGGCGCAGTGGCTCACACCTGTAATCCCAGCACATTGCGAGGCCGAGGTGGGCACGATCACGAGGTCAACAGATCAAGACCATCCTGGCCAACATGGTGAAATCCCGTCTCTACTAAAAATAGAAGAAAACTAGCTGGGCATGGTGGTGCATGCCTGTAATCCCAGCTACTCGGGAGGCTGAGGCAGGAGAATCGCTTGAACCCAGGAGGTGGAGGTTGCAGTGATCCGAGATCGTGCCACCACTCTCCAGCCTGGTAACAGGGTGAGACTCCATCTCAAAAAAAAAAAAAAAAAAAAAAAAAAAAAAAACACACACACACGGATAAACAAAAAAGTTTACCGTAGTCACTTATGAGGCATTTATTGCCAGTGGTTCAGAACCAGAATGTAGGCTCTCAAGCCAGAATGCCTGGCCTTGACACCCCTACTCTATAACCTACCAGCTATATAACCCTGGGCAAATTTCTCAGCTTCTCTTTACCTTAGTTTCCTCATACACAATAAGGATTAATCAGATCTCTCCCTCAAAAGATTACAAATTAAACAAATTAATACATCTGAAGCATTTAGTGCTTTACCTGGTATCCAGTGGGCACTCGATAAATTTTAACTGCTCTTATTATCACTAACACTTGCCCAAGATATACATATGAAAAATCTGTTAACTATATGTAGTTACTGATGTGCTCTTAGCCTATAGAAGGACCGGTAAGATGCAGCTAAACTGCGAAAAAAGCAACACCGCAAATGGTTCTAGGCTGTGAAACACTGGCAATATGAGGATTATTTTAGCTGTCCACACAACAGCCTAACACTGTTCAAAGCGAGATTCTACAAAAATACAAAAACAAACAAAAAAAAAAAACTGACTGTATTTCCTCTTATAAAAAATATCTTAAAACTTAACTTACTAAAATGGCATGCCTACAGTACCAAGCAATGAAAGTAGGAAGGAATTTTATTTTTAAGCTGGTCATTTAAACATCATATGATGTTAAGAGTTGAAAGATATCTTAGAAATAAATCATCTGGCAAAGCATGAATCCAATTCTCAATTTTAAAAATGCCAATCAGCAGCTCAAGGACCTGTAGTAGACTGAGATAAGAACTCCCACTCTCTGATTGCCTATCTAGGCCTTTTTTGCTCATCATAGAGCCAGGCCCTCCCTAAGAGCTCAGAAACAAGGAAAGCTTACATAAAGGTGACTGATACTCAGAACATGTGATGCCACACGAAATGTAATAAAATGAAAAAAATTAAACCATTCCTTTAGCTGTTCCATCATCCATTCACTCATTTCTTCTACTATATTCCAGGCATTGTTTTAGGGGCTAGTGGTACAGCAGTGAACAAAACATATTCTTCTGTATACAAAAATATAGTCAGAATGAATAAGGTATAGTGTTTGATAGCACAACAGAGTGACTACAGTCAATAATTTATTGTACATTTAAAAGTAACCAGAAGAGTATAACTGGAAAGTTTCTAACACCACAAAAAGGATAAATGCTTGAGTTGATGGATAGTCCAGTTACCCGAATGTGATTATTATGCATTGTATGCCTGTATCAAAATAGTTCATTTACCCCATAAATATATACACCTGCTATGTACTCCTAAAAATTAAAAATAAATTTATTTTTTAAAACCAAAACCACATTCTTCCTTTTTGGAACTACACTTTAATGAAGGAACCTGATCTTTACTGTGTCTTTGATTTATAAATTCAAAAAGGCCGAGATTAAACATTTCTCCCTTCTATTTATGACTAAGCCATTCATTTACAACGAATTTATCTTCCCAAAGGAAAGGATCCCTGATGGGACAAAGCAAGAAAGTCCTGAGGACTTGAGATGTCAAGCTCACTGCAAGTCACAGTTTACAGACATGCTTTACCTCAAGCTAGAGAAACTGACATCTACATTAGATTCTGGAAGAGTAACCCCCGGAGCTAATTACACAACAGGTAATAAACTACTACATAGCCCCTTTGCACATCTTTGGAAGAAAATTATTGGATCACATTATAATTCATACAATTTCATGAGTCATACAATTAAGTTTTCCTTTTTTTTTTTTTTTTGTGACGGACTCTTGCTCTGTTGCCAGGCTGGAGTGCAGTGGTGCGATCTCAGCTCACTGTAATCTCTGACTCCCTGGTTCAAGTGATTCTCCTGCCTCAGCCCCCCAAGTAGCTGGGATGACAGTCATCCGCCACAACACCCAGTTAATTTTTGTATTTTTACTAGAGGCAGGGTTTCACCATGTTGGCCAGGACAGTCTCTATCTCCTGACCTCATGATCCACCCACCTCAGCCTCCAAAAGTGCTGGGATTACCGGCGCGAGTCACACGCCTGGCCTAAGTTTTCTAATATATGCCAAAGGAAAAGTACAAAAACTAATCACTTTAAAGATTTTATTTTATATATACTTTAATATTACATGTTTTATGAAAATTGCTCTACTTCTGTGTCAACATTACTTTAGCCTGAACGCTGGCCATAAGAGAATCAATGAATTGTAAACCACCTACTAATTAAGTGTAGAACTTTGTCATCTAACATCTGCATCTCACTGTGTTCATCCACAGGATGGGGGGAATGCTTTATTATTGGGGTATACATAAAAACAATGGATGAGAAAGTACCTTATAAAAAATAAAGTATCAATATTATATAAATATACATTTCTACCCTAGGCACATTAGGTAATTTTGGATTTTAAAAATTCTGAAAGTAAGTGCTAAAAGAGACTTTCTAAGACCGAAAAAAAAAAAAAAAGTCTCAATTTCTGTTCACTGGGTCTCAGCAACAAACCAAACCGAAATGGTCATTTTAACCAAAAGAGTTAAAAGAGATTCTGGCGTTCATTTATACCCTAATCTAAAGCTGAGAAAAGCGTGGCCCTTAAAGGTACGGTACTCAGCAATACCACAAAGCTGGTTCCTAGCAAGGCCAGAAGTAGAATCTGAGGCTCCGGAATCAGTCAAGCATTTGGGGAGAGGAGTAAAGCTGATGATGAAGTATTCCAAACATATCAACTGGAATAAGGCAGAAATATCTATCATACCAGCGTTCTGACCTTCAGTTAAACCCAAGATCTATTTTACCGGCTAGCTGATTTCAAGCAAGCTATTTAAACTCTGTGTCTCAGCCCCCGCATACGTAAAATGCAAATACTACTACTACTATAATTTCATAAGATGGTTCTAAGAATAAGTGAAATACTATCGACACGATAAGCAATCTAAAATTGCTTAGTTATGATTACTATTCTTTCAACATTATTCTATCTCTACTAATAAAAAAAAAACTAAGACATTTTCAAAATTCCTTGTCCCTTGAAAAGAACTAAAAGCTTGCATTTTTTACTGATTTGCAGGGAAGTTAGCTAAACACAACACAATATAGTCAAGATCGATATTGCCCCACATTCATTCAAACCACAGGTAAAAGAATTCTTCAGATTAAACACTGACTAGTGATATAGTGATGTTCAAAATGAATTTTAAATTCTGTTCGGAACGATTCATGTTTTCATCTTTAAAAAGGCAGACTCAACATACTAAAATACATATATTCAACTTCAGCTATACTAACTTGTTCCTGAAAGGCACAGCAAGTTCGGTTACTTTTGCTTCCTCTTTCCAAGTATCACTTTTTCACAAACTAGTAGACAACACACACCTGAGTATGCTTGAGATTCAGTATTTGTTATCTATCTTGCAACCTAAATACACCCTTGAAAATATTAAATCACACATATTCTTCACTAGCTCTAACTGCTATTCTCTCATTCACCAAATATTTTATTGCGCACCAGCATCTACTATGCGATAGGCACAGTGCTCAACACCAGCTACACAGCAGTAAACAAAGAAAGCTCCTGTTTTCATGGAGCTTACAATCTAGCACAAGAGAGAGACAGGCAATAAACAGGTATGTATCTAATATAGTGTGTTTGCATGGTACAGTTCAGAATGCCAGACAGCCAGTTTTATGAAGCACTTTTCTAAAAGTGGACCTTGGCTTTCTATTTCAATATTGCTGATCCTAGACTCCCTTTGGGCAGGGCATAGGCAATGGGAGGGTAGAAGGGAGGGGAGGGAGAAGCTGTACTCAAACACAAACACAGATCAGATCTCTCACTAGACATGACAGTGTAACACTCTTGGACTGCCAGTAGCATCACCATGCTCCTCATGTTGCAGAAAGCCAAACGCATTACAGAAACAAGCACATTATTTGCTGTTTGGAAACAGCATGGTCAGCAAAGGGAGCCCTGGAAGGGAAGTCAAGAAACCTACTATTTCCTCTTCTGCCAGTGACTCTCACTATGCAACCTCGGGCGCATTCGCTGACCTGCGTGAACTCTGGTATCCCCACCCGCGTGCTGATCCTCCCTGACTGTGACACTGGGCTAGTCTCTTAAGCCCTTAAGCCTCAGTGTCATCTGTTAAAGGAGGCCAGTAGAATGACATTGCTTGGCAAACTGTTGGGTACTCCACTGACAGAAGCTATTTAAATAAATACATGGATCCAAGCTTGCTACCTGCTTTACAGAACATGAGGAAGATTAAAGAGAACATATAAAATGCCTTAAGCTCTCTGTAAAGAAAGGGTGTTACAGAGTACTAGTGCTCATAATTTCTACTATGACTATTCTTCCCAGTTATATTTTCTTGCAGTTTCAAATTCAGTAATCAAAATCATCCACAGATCTTCAGAAACAGAACACATAGTTAGAAAATTAGGACAGAACCTGAATTACAATAATAATAATAATGAGTTAAATAAGCCTGCTAAGAAATCAGAAAGCCAATATCCCTCCTCCTCCTTCCCCAACCTCTCACTTTGCCTAGGCTGCTGCAAGCAACAGGGCCCTGCAGAGGTCCCAAGCATACCACAGCCAGCCCAGGTTGGGGATAGAGTATCGTCTTGCATGGGAGAGAAGTTATCCTTTCCGTGAAATGCAGAAGCTGCCTCCACCGTACAATTCTTGAAGTGCATGGGGGCAAATCCTCAAAAAGAGATGACAATGCAATCCACTCACCAGAGGACAGAGTACCTAAGGGGTATCCCAGAGTACTTCTGCTTCTTTGACGAACCAGCTAAGAAAATCCACACCCTGCCCATGTGTCACCCCTGGATGGAATAAGGGTTACACAGTGCAGCTCTCCACGGATAAGTTTTGGCTCAATGATATAGAAATAGCAAGAGCCTGGCATAAATACTGGGAGAGAGAGTATATAGATTTGTGGTGATGAATGCCAGCTAAATCCCTCTTCACAGATAGAAAACAACTACTACTGACAGCTATTACGAAGGCAAAGACAAAACAGCTCTAACTTCGGCTTTTGACTAAAACTTCTGAGGCCCTTCCCCTTTAGAGTAATAATTTCATAAACTCTTTGCAGTGTACTTACTTCGAACAAGTCCTAAGCCTTGCAAACTGTCATTATCAGTGTAAATACTCCATTGCCCATGCCTAAATGTGCTGCCCCCTGCTTCTCTCCAACAGCCCGGCTTACAAAACTGGTAATAACTTAGCCAGTATAGGACTACTGAATCTACCACCACTGCTGGAACGCTGAAGTCATTTTAAGAGGGTGTGTAGAGGGATCAAGAAAGTGCCTTCCAGAACTCACACCCCTGTCCCTCTTTTCTCTAACCACCAAATACATTATTGCTGTCCAGAAGTGGTAAACCAAACCATCAAACCATATCAAAGGCAAAAAAAAAAAAAAAAGCCACATTAAAACAAACACAAATAACTTATAAATGCATTTTTTAAAACTTTTAATTCCCAACTGGTTTCCTCTACCTATGTTATAGCACAAGAAAAAAAAAAGAAGAAATAAAAAAGACATATTCTAGGAAAGCAAAGATTAAATGAAGAATGTGAAGAACAATGGGCTGGTGCCTGTACTGTCTCCTTCACCAATGCTGCAACAGCACCTAGAGATGTAGCTCATTAGTCTGGTCCATCAGTGCTAGGCAGCTCAAAGTGACATATACCTAGATACAAAGAACTTTGCCCATCAAAATAATACATAAAAATAAACAATATCCAGCAGGGATTAAGGGGCAGTGAAAAGGAACTATCCTTTTGTTTGAATGCTGCAAAGAAATTCCTTTAACAGTAAAAGCAAAACATCTGCCTTCATTTTAAACTGAGTTGTGTGATTTCCTGCATCTACCAACCTCTTTCTAAACTACAAAGAGGCTACAAAACATCACATTTTCCCCTCCCAGCTTCCCCCTTCAAAAGCTCACAAGATGGTGATTAACAAACAGCCCCTTGTCTGTAGGTACTCTCACAAGCCACAGGAAAAGATAAAAGTTAAAGAGAAGAACAAGTTTGTAAACAAATGAGAAATAGGTTGCCTAGGGAGGAAGCAAATTCCATCTTGATAAGCAAGCAGCTCTCCTAGCCCTTCTGTAGGAGATTCCAAGTGAAAGCAAACTCACCCTCTCACCCACTGAAAGCAGTCTGGATGCAGAGGGCAGGCTGAGCCATCCATGCACTCTAGGCAGTTGCAGAGAATCCCCCAACTCAAGAGGTTCTGCGTATGAGCCTAAAGTTCAGGGACTCTCTATTCCAGGAATGAACTGGGGCCTGAATCTCTAACCCATGGCAAACCCATCTCCCTGGAGATATCCTCCCAGGTACATTTATTTGAAGTCCTGAATCCACCGACTATTAGCTGTATCACCTTGTGCAGAGCTGACCCTGTTTAATCAACTTTTGAATGGATATAATCCCTCTCTTAGGATCATTATGGGAACTAAAGATAAGAATTTTGGCAGTGTGCCCAGATCAGTGGTAAGCGCAAGCCAGGCATGTAATAAACGTTTACTTCTAGTGAAAGGAAATTCCAATTTCACTCAAGAATCACTGTCTTAGGTGAAAAATCCACAGATATCCTCCTATGATATCTCTAGAAAGACAAAAGAATCCATCATAGCAGAAGGAAAAAGGGAACTCCCCACAGTATTCGGAAAACACGTACCCTAAAACATACACACACCCTAACAGGTTAAATTTCATCCTCTAGATCTGCTTTCCGTGCAGGTGCTGTGAGAAGTAAAAGGACAGCTCATTGGGTGCTGCCCAAGGTGCTTCCACTTACTTATCAACTGCCCTAAAGCTAGATCCTCTGAAGGGTTTTGGGAAAAAATCTAATTTAAAACCCACACTCATTTAGATTTACTAAACAGGAGTAAATGAAGTTGGCTTCCTATTTTAAAATGCCCAAATGAGAAGTAAGGGGGGGGGAAAACCACCAATACCCTTCACTCCGTTAACATTCATTGTGGAATATTATCAGAGTGTAAATAATCTTAAATTAGAAAAGGTGGCTTTAAACCTTAATGAACACCAAAAACAAAAGAACCCTTCCCACCCCCACACACACGATCTTATAATTGCATCTGAAGTTTATGCAGGCATCAAAATTTCACTTGCAGTCTTTGAGATTTTATAGTCTAGTAGTATCCGCCCACTATTCAGGCCCTCTAGATTGTTATTTCCTCATGTTTATGAAGCAAGACAAAGTTCTGTCAGCAAAATCTTCCTTTGTTTACTAGTTACTTTCAGCTAGAACACCCCATCTTCGATGATAGTCCACTCTATTATACAAGAGTTCAATTATACCTATCTCTGAAAAAAAAAGCACTGGGTAAGAATACAACAGACACATTTGTGCCTCCATACGAAAACACCTACTCCTCCATCTACTCTTCGAAATCTAAGAGTACACAATAAGACAGAAGATGTGCAAAAAACTGGCAAGGTTCAAAAAATAAAAGTTGTAAGGGAAATTTGGTCTAAATCAAACTTTTTCGACGAACTCCACAGCAAGCAGTGTCCCCAAATAAATTTACTGCACCCTAGAATCAAGTACACTCAAGGCTAGAATGTCATGCCAGTCATATATTACTTCAATCTCAATAAATCTCTTCTTACTCTCCAAATCCTAGCTGCTTTCTAAAATAGTTCACTAAAAAACACCAACCTAATTAACAACAGCTTCCTCTGCAACAGTGGCCTTGATTTCACTTATTTACACATTAACTGCAGCCTGCTTTTGGCCAATCCAGTCTATTCTCTGTACCATGCCGAGCCTTTTATCTGTCCTGGACAGCATTTTCTCCAGCAGATGAAGTAGATGCCGATTGATTTGCTGTCGAGCATGGTAAATTAATAGCAACAAATTGCTGAGGGCCCGTCTCGCTGCTCCACCATGCTTCGGCAGTTTTGCTTTATTTGCTCCATGATGGGCAGCAGTCGGCCTCTTCAAGTCAATTTCTTCTTAACAACCTGCAATACTTTTCAATGGTGAAAATAGAGCTGTTCCTTGTAAGTCAGAAATCAATATCTTATTGCCCTTAGAAAATGCTAAACAAGCAGTATTGGCAATCCACTTGGTACTAGAGGGTATCAGATATAATGCAAATCCATACTGCTTCCCTCCTTGTAGTTATTACAGTTTGCTAAAAGGTTCCTAATGTCATTTATCATCATTTACCATCGACCAAAGAGGCTATGATTATGATATCCTATCAGTTGGCAAGGCCCTTTCATTTCTATTCAATTAATATTTTAGCAGCACTCAAATGGTTGTGGCCCAAGTCTCGTAATAAAATTTACATGGCTTTAAGTGAAACAGGAGTTTTCTTGCTTTGATTAAATACATATATATGTATATACACACACACATACATATAATACACATACATATAAAATACACATACATATACATATAAAAATCCACACATAAAACATACAAAAATGTGCAGTACTTACTTTCAGATTCTATGTGTTTCAGATTTCTAAAATTTCCTAATGATTACTAAAATTCAAATGAAGAGGCTTTCACACTGTAGAATATTAACTATAAGGAAGGCATAGATGTTCTCACTCTCCTCTTTTCAAAAGGTGGTATGTTCATCTCCATCTATAGTTCCTATAGGTTTAATTCACACACCTACTGTTCCTAATCTATAGCCAATACTCACTTTTTAGAATGGCAACCACTGCTGTCAGAGTCCCTCAGTGAGGACTTCTTTAATGACAGCATTACAGGTGAAAGATGGGAACAAGCAGCATTTAGTAACGCCAGCAACTCCATGCATCATCCCACTGCCCCCATCACCACTGACCCATTTAGAAGTCGCTGTATTTACAAAGAAGAACAATCAGCAGAAAAACTTAACAACTAAACCCTGGGTCAGTTGTCTCATACAAAACAAAAAACAAAAACCGCACACTTAGGGAAATCCTTAGGGAATAAAGGCCTATGTTCTTTCATTTTTAAACATTCCATTTTGAAGACGTCACACTAAAAGATGTGCCATTTCTAATCATGTCCTATTTGTCATCTTCACTTTTATGCTAGAACTTGAGACAGTGGCACAGCATTAATTCCCATTATAGCCTAGAATACTCCATCCTAACTTTTTTTTTTTTTTGCTTCATCTGCTTAGCTCTATCAATCCTAAAGATTACCAGAAATTTAGATTCATATTTTATGTTCCAATTCCAAGTCATGTCACCAAGTTCTCCTTTAAAAAAAATCCACTAATTCTACCAGACTAATGCTATTTACTCAGTTACCAAATTTAAATTAATTATGTTCTCAAACATAATTGTTAAAAATTGGCAACATTATGCAGGCTTAATTAAGATTAAATCCAATTTACTAAATGTACTTTAATTGGTACTAATTACATTAGCTTTCATTTCGGAATGACAAATTCCCCATAGGTTTCATTTTATAGTTCTCTATCAGAATCAACACAGGGTGACTGATGATGAGCATCACATAGGAAGGGGAGGAGGGAGAATACTGACCTCCACCCTGTTTGTCTTCACTTCACACTTTTATCCTTTTATCAATTTGCTAAGTCACAGAATCATGACTCCATCACAACCATCATTTTCTGTTCCAATGAAAAATTTCTCTAAAAATAAATATTCTGTGGCTAGCAGCAGCCAAGAAGAACAGGAACGTTAACCAAAAAATACACAAAGGTTTCAAATATCAGGGCCACCAATTACTAGGGTACTTCCAAGGACTCCCGGGACTCCTACTCTTGAACCCTTCGAGACACAAATCTAATAAGTGAATAAACCTAACCCGATCTTGAGAACTAGGCCCAATTATGCCACAGGGCAACTTCCCTGCATTATTGCTGCTTTCCATTACAAGGGTATCCAGCGAGTACATCTGGAAGAGAGGCTAAGAGGAACTAAGGCTGTCTGCCTAGGAAAACAAATAAAGACAGATATGCCTCTATGCTTAAGGGGGAGAAAGAAAGAAAATATAATAAGCAGGTGGTTTGCAGGGCTGTCTGTATTTCATAATGTGATAAACTGCCCTCAGGATTCTTGATATGATTGAATTTAAAAGCAAAAGAAAAAAGGGAAAATGTACTGTTCTCAATTTTAAATGGATGGCATTTGAGGCCAGCTGGACAAGAAGATGACAGAATTATAGTGGTATAAAATGTGTAAAATTAAGGGCTCTCATATACCCCCTTGAAAAAGAAATACATACAGCCAAATACAAGCTATGT
Source organism: Rhinopithecus roxellana (assembly GCF_007565055.1). NCBI lineage: Eukaryota > Metazoa > Chordata > Mammalia > Primates > Cercopithecidae > Rhinopithecus > Rhinopithecus roxellana. Next base: position 14,445 of record NW_022143540.1, read on the forward strand.
GCTTCTTAGAAATGTAGATGGTACAAGGAGACCTGGAAACTAAGCGGTTAGGGTAAACAAGATACAGAAGGAGAAATAAAGGGACTAAATTAATCATCTGGTCCAATCTTTAAAAAGACACTAATTAATTTTGGAGAGTGGGGTGTGGACAAAGAAAGAGACACATACAAGATCCAGACCTCAAGGAAATGTAATGAGATAATTAACAAACAGTATCTCTCATGTAATTTATTCCTGTAAGGTAGAACTAAGAGAAGTCCATCCATCAGGACTGAACAGATTTTGTTTAAGCAGAAGATATTTACATTACTAATCTAAACAGAAATGGCAAAGATGCCAAAATAAGAATTTAATTTCAACAGACCATTCAAACTATACTATAATGCTAATATTGACATAACCAAATACCGTGCAAAGTAAAACAGTATCTGAAATTAAAAGTCCTCAGTGTAAGCAACATCTCATTTTTTTCCAACTTTTTGTTTTCAAATACTATTCATCAGATTGCCTTTATTGTCCAACAGCCATCTTCTAAAGATCTACTATCTGGGGATGTTCTGAGCATGCGGAAAGTAACTATAGCCAAAAAAGAATCCATAAATAGTGAAGGCCTAATAGTATGTGCTCATTTCATGTTTTCTCAACTTAGAAAGTAATGACATCCACCTTGACCATAAACAAGAAATGAAAAGCAGTAAGTTTTCCCTTGTCTTTTTCCCAGCAGGCAAACACATACCTATTCTGAAATGGCTGATGAGACCTGAAGTACTTCCACTACGAGATCACCAAAAATAAATATTTCCTAGAGGAATTATTATTGCCAAACAACATTTTATATATATGTATGTATATTTGTGTGTGTGTGTGTGTGTGTATATATATATATATATACGTGCTATTATTCTTCTGTCTAGGAAATTTAAGCCAAACCATTTTATTATTCAGTCTCCTGCACAAAAAGAAGGCTGTTTGAGTCATATCTCTCAGTGCTTTCTGATTAATCATTATCTTTTTTTTTTTTTTTTTTTTTTTTTGCTACTGAACTAATTGCTAGATTTTAAGACCAATGTTGAACCTTATCACATCCTCCTGTCAGGCTCATTTACTCTGTACAAATTTTGGAAGCAACGGTTATAGTTCTTGGTAAGACCCAAGTAAGTAGCCTCAGGGGACCAGTACAAGGATTTTACATCAATTTCCTTTGTAGCTCCACAGATTTCACTTTCATCCTCCCAGCTCACCCTCTATCCATTCTTTCACATCAAGCCTACGAAGGCGCCACACAATTTAATTTCACTTTTTAATATTTTCCAAGAAAAGCTCTTTCACAAGACAAGTTTGCAATGCCCAGAATACATAAAGCAACTCTTTCAGAATAACAAGAGGATTTTAAAATTTAGCATCCTGCTTTTGAAAGTGTACAAAGTTTAATATGTATTGACTTTTTAAAATAACATTTTTAAATTATAAAAATTAGGATAATATGAAAGAAAGATGGGGAGCCACACATGAAAAAACAGCATTTTCTTCACTACCCAGTTTTTTAAACACAGGTAGCCACAACGGCTTGCAGAATAAAACTGCAAAAACATACAATTTTCTTTTCAAAGTATACCAGTATTACTGTCATTTAAAATGGTTATAAAAAAATAACTTACCTGCTTGTGCATTTCTATATTCAACCCATAGGACATTTCATAATACTGTCAAAGAAGGAAAAGCAATTAAATGCGTGACTTTCATCAAACAATCTCCCTAGTTTGTTCAAAATGCCCCAAGTAAATCTGAAACAAACATAAAAGTCTCACCTAAACCAATATCTTCATATAACCTACGCCAATAAATCAACAACCCATCGCTATCTTTAACCACCTTAAGACACAAATTCAAAGAGAATACTCACAAAACTAAGAAAAATTAAATTCAAACACAGCATTCTTAACATCTCCAGTTGTCTTTATACATCCCAAGCAGATGCATCAAAAAAGTCTGATGAAAATTTGGTATCCTACGGATTCTTAATTCCTAGGCACAGCAGGCAAGTTAACAGCAAAGAATGTCTCATACAAACGCTGATGTTTTGAAAGGAAGGTTGGAAAAGGTGATGCTACTTAAGAGTTTGATTTCTGATTTGTTAGTATACTGCTCATATTCACATATTTAAAGCAAAAAAGCTAGATAGAAAAATAAATGAGTGGGTTATTCTGGAGCTTTCTTGGACAATCATAAAAATATGCTTCATGATACTTCTGTAAAGGCAGATCTGGTTTTTTGAATGTGTAGTATAACTGGCATAGAAATTCTGGCAGAATAAATCAGTTATACAGGAGACTACAACATTCCTCAAACCAATATAACACTACAGAAATTGAAAACACGCAAATATAAACGTAATAGCAACATAAAGAGAAAAAAATTTGAAAAATGGTCTGCTGTCTTTCCTTATCCATCACTCCTTTTCAAAGAAATAAGACATTAAAATGTTAACAGCATACAGAAAAACTGGCTAAAGTTGTTTGGAGCAAGAGCAATAAAACAACAAAGAAAACCACTAACACAGAAACATTTTTGCTTGTGACTAAACAAAACAAACAAACGAGGTTTTGTTTTATTTTTTTTCTATCTGTAAAAAGAAAACACAGAAAATTATACCCCATGTGGCTGAACTTTCTGAAAATTCCAATCAAAGCCAGTTGTCAAAGGCAGGTAATAACATTCTAGAATTACAGGTTGCTAACAGACACATTCCCACAACTTCAACTGCACTGGCAGGGTGACTGATCTATCTTGCAGCCTCCAGCAATTTAAACGTATTCTTGTTTTTGGTATTCCAAACTAATAGGCACTTTGAATCTGTGACATGGTTTTCTTACCATGACATAATGCCGCTGCATCTCTGTCTTCTCACTGGCGAGTTTCTCACATTCCAGCTTCAGACTGTTCAAGACATAAGATACTCTAAGTACAATGATCTTAACTTACATCCTTCAACTTTTAAACACATATTTTAAATCTCACTTAAAAACAACTAAATCAACAATCTTAAATAAATACCCCCATCATTATGGAAAGGGAAGTTCAGGAAGGGGGTCACTGGAACCAGTCTGGACTTGCCCCTTCAATAAGGATCGTATACGTGGTTTTTGTTTTTAGGATTTTTTTTTTAATTAAGTTTTAAGGAAACAAATCCTCTAATCAGTTTAATTCAGGAACTTCCTCCAGAATTGAATATTCACTTAATAAAACAAACACGAAAATAAACCTCAATAATGACTGCACATACAAGCACAAATAAGTCCTCCAAAATGTCACAAGGGAGTTTCTTTAATGTTCTACAAACAGATTAATGGAAATACGAATCAAGCATGTCTTATGAATGATGTCTTGTTTTTTTCCCTCCAAAACACACAGACAAGTGGAATACCACCACCCAGGGGCAAAGTGTCAATCGGGTTCAGTGGCTTGTTTTGGTTCTTGTATTTATGAAATAAGAATTAGGCATCATTAAAAAGCCAGCCAAAGAAAAATGTCTCAAAGGCACCCTAAGTCTAAAAATCGTCTATAAGATGAAAACATTTTTTTCAGCATAAAAGTAATGAAATCGCCCACTCCGACTTCCCTGGGCTCTCAGCTCTTCAGTGGAATGGCAGAAAGAAGTGAGAAGGAACCAAGTCCGGAGTAATAAAGAACCAAGGATGTCAAAAGGCCTCAGAATCTCCCCAACCTTTCATTCTCCTGGCCCCAATAAATCAATATCGAAAGTTTGGCCTCAGCGTTTTCCAAGTCTCCCCAGTTTCGATTGTTCTGCCTTCTTTTTATTTAGGGTAGAAAAAAGAAATGTTTAATTTATTTACACCTGCCTAAGGAAGGAGGCCTTGATTTGCCCTTTCTGCCCACCGAGAAAAAAAAATAATAATACCTTTGTGACGCCCCCACAAAAAAGGAGGAGGGTGTTTGTGTGTATTTGTGGGGGAGACAAGAGCTAAGCAAACAGGAGGATCAGCTAAAGTCAATATCGTTACCTGTGGTATTGAGCCTGTAAAAACTGAAACTCTTCCTTAATCCGATCACAGGATTCGGAAATTGTAAATTTAAAGGGTTGAGCAGGCTGATGCGGTGCCTGAAGAACAACAATAAAATATTTAATTAGCCCACATCACAGGCGAAGCAGGGAGACGGAGAAAACATACCACGCGGCGTTAGCGGGGAGTTGGGGGGGTCATCGCGCACGCAAGCAAAGAGCGATTAAAACTCTCCTCCCGCAACCCTCCTCGCGCCCAACAGCCCAGACAGGGGCTGGTTTCGAGGTGGTCCCGGGCCTCCGCGTACTCCCGCCCGCAGCCCTCCCTCCGCGCCCCGGACCCCAAGGGTTCGAGCCCCATCTCCCCTCCCCGGCCAAAGACAGGCGCCCAGGGACCCGCGCGCCGCCCCCACTCCCTCCTCACCCGGAATCGAAACTGGCCCGTCGGGGGTACCCGCGCCATGGCGTCGGGCTGCGGTCAGGCCGGGGAAGGAGGGGGGCGGCAGCCACCCTCTCGGCTCGTTCTTTCGCTCGCTCGCTCGCTCGCCCCGCGGGCCCGCGGCGCGAGGGGCCGGCGCCCCGCACTTCCGAGCCGCAGCCAGCCCAGCAGCGCCGCCGCCGAGGGCGCCCTCCCCGCCCGGGCGCGGAGTCGCGCCTCCTTCATCGCTCGCCGCCCCCCCCCCCCCCCCCCCGAGGAGTCGCGGCGCGGGGACCGCAAACGGCTCGGCGCGGCTTCCAGGGGCTTCAAAGACAACAATAAGAAAATGGCTACAACTCAATTGCCTCTCCGCACCCCCTCCGAGGGCCACCACGCCGGGGGTTGGGGGTGATGGCTGGCGGGCGGCTCCCGACGCGGGGCGCCGATTTCGGGCGGCTCTCCACGCCCCTCCGGCCAAAAGACACAACTCGGTGCGCAGGGGGCGACGCGAGGAATCCCCCAGCGCCCGGCGAGCCCGCGCCCCGCTGCCCGCACTCACCGGGTGTCTGGTCTGCGGGTACATCTTGCTCAGGTCGCGAATCATCCAAGCCGATTTAGTTGGCTGCGCTCGGCAGAGGCGCGCGGCTCATTGGCTTTAATGGCCCCGAGGAGGAGGCGGCCGCGGCGGCAGAGGCGGCCGGCTCGGTCTGAGGGGCGGCTCGGGCGGTCCCGGCCCCCGCCGGGTCTCGCGTGACACGGGCGGCAGGAACGCGCGGCGGCGGCTGGGTGCCGGCAGCCGGGCCGCTCCGCATTCCCCGCGGGCGTCACTGGCCCGCCGCGGGCATTGTCCGGCGCGCGTCTCCCGAGGCAACGCTCCGACGTTCAGCTCCGCCGAGGCGCACCCGCCGAGCCCGGCGCCGCGGCCGCCGCTCACCCAGCCGGGAAAGTGCGAGCTCCGCGCCCCACCGCCCGCCGGCAGCGCCGCTCGCTCGCTCTGCGTCCCACTCCAAACTTTTTTATTTGTCTTTTAATTGGTTGTTATTCCTCCGAATGAATGATCTTTCTTCTTCCCTAAAAGCAAACACAAACTCCTTTGGTTCGGAAGAGGTCTCGGCGGTGCTTTTTGGTTTCTCTGGAGATTTTTTTCACTTCACAGCAACGATCTTTTAAAAGGCACCTTTTAGCTTCTTTTACCACATCTCATTTCCTTATTTTTCTTCCTTCCTGTTTTCTTGTCTTTTTTTTAACCCCAAATTGAAGGGGATTATAAAAATAAAAGAGTGAAAACGCTTGCGGCTTTTTTTTTTTTTTAATTCTCTCTCCTTTCAAACTCTGCGAACACCACCTCAAAATAATATACAAGTGTGTGAGAAATGGGGAAGAAAGCAGCCAACAACCCAAACACCCGCTCAGAACAGCTCTAACAACACGCTCTGTGTAGGTGACTTCTTTGACCAAATTTAGCAGCAGCTAATCATTAACATTCTGATACATATTCACAATCTTCAGCGGAGGGGGCCGTGGAGCATCGCGGGAGATGTAGTCCGCCCCGGGCGACCCTGCCTGAAAATACTGCCAGATTGACTACAATCACCGGCCCGCCACGCGAGCGCTCTGGGCGCTCTCCAAGCGCTCCGCCCACTCCCTTTGCGGTAGGCGTCTCCAGCAACCAATCAGAGGTGGGTGAACATTAATCGCCCTTCTGTGTTAGTGCCCATCATTTCACTGCTGACAAATGGCAAGCCAGCGGGGAGGAGCCAACCCAGCTGAAACCCACGTGGGGGCCGGGCGTCGCCTGTAGCTCCGACCAATTAACGAAGAGGAATGAGGTTGCGGAGGCGGGGCGGAGATGGCCCGCCCAAGGCGGAGCTTCGCCTTGGCTGACGTTCCTTAGCGCGAGCGTTCGAACCGGGGAAACATTTGTTCAGCTGTCAATCAAAGTAACGTGGGGCTGAGAGAATCCGCGGCTGCTGCTGTTGCTGCTGCCCTGGCTGCATCTTCAGAATTAGGTGTTGGTGGCGGTGGTGGCGGCAAAATAAAGAGGGTGGAGGGGGCGGTGAGCCTGGGGCTGGTCAGAAGATCTCCTTCCGAGTCTCGTCCTCCCGCCCACCCATCTCCCAACCCAGACACCTTCGGCCCCTTGCTCCGCAGCCGCGCCAGGAATGCGGACTAATTAGGGTCCAATGTCTCCTTAAAGAGACAAGCTCGGCCTTGTGTAACGCGCCGAAACCCCTGTTGAGACGAGAGAGGGAGGATCACGCTGATCCCACATCGTTCGGTTCACATCAATTTTACGCGCCGCTGGAGCCGGCATAATTTTCCGTGTGAACGCGGACTCGGTCCCCTGTTCTTGTTTAGAGCCAGAGATGGAGTCGCGAGATGCTGGCTGGGGCCGGGGCCGGGGCCGCGGGGTGGGCGGGGAGCTCGTCCCTCCGAGCCCTGCGGGAGCTGTGATTGCCATTTAGTCCCGAAACAGACCTCCCTCCCTCCACCCCCGGGGGCACTCGGAGAGAAAGCGCATCCCGACGCTCCATCAGGGGATCGCAGGGCAGTAACCGTGGGGTCTCCGGGTGAGGCTGAAGATCCGGGAATCAGAGACGCTGGATCTCCAAAGAAACTTTGCCGATTGGGCCACGTGAACCCCGCAGACGGTCGGTACTGAACAGAGCAGGCCGACGGGGCACGGTTAGAAAAAGCCCCTGCGCTCCCTGGGACGTTCCCTCCCCCAGATCAGTACCAAGACTGCTCCCCTTTTTCCCGCTTGGGAGAAGCAAGTCAAGTTTATCCCCGTTAAAACAGAGCAGGATGCCACGCGGGCCCGAGAGATGGCGGCAAGGTGGGGGTGGCCCTAGGGGCAGATGCTGGGGGAGGAGAGAAAGGGGCAGCCATGGCTGAGGAGGGGCACCCCTAGGGAGGGGCCTGGGAAATGAGGGCGGCCCCCGTCAGTGCACCCTTCCATCCTTAGTCCGTGTCCAGCTGGGGGCAGCGCCCCAGTTCAAGGGGAGGCCGCGGAGGCTCGCAGTCTTTCCTAGCGAGCCTAATCTTGGGGACAGGGAAAAAATTCGGAAAAAGTCAAGAAGAGTATTGGCTAATGTAACAGACTGGGTTTTAGACGTTTATTTCTAGGCGTGCTTGCCTACTGTAACTTGACCTGTTGGATGAGATGATGCCGCCGGTTCGGCGTTAGTGGAAAACTATTCTTAATGATATCCCTTTCCTCAGTGGACGACTCAGTGACTTAATGTCCAACCTAGCACGTTCTGTGAACCTCCGTTCTGGCCACTGCAGTGAGCTGGCGCAAAGGAAGGCTCTGGTGGTCTTCACCTGCCTCTAATTTCATACTAAAAACCCGGAGCCAAAGTTCACAGAATGTTTCAATTCGGCAAATTTTTTCTTCTGCATCCCCGAAATAAGAGGACAGATAACTCCTTTTGGCAGTTTTCTGAACCTCTGCTGTTCCATACCTAGCCACATGTGGCTGATAAGCACTTGAAATGTGTCCAATTCAAAATGAGATGTGCTATAAGTACACATATATGTGGGATTTTGAGCAAATTAATGTGAAAAAACTGCAGCTCCATAATTTATAGTTATGTCAAAATTGTGATATTTTGAATCACTCAAAAATATTAGTAAAATGAATTTGTCTGTTTCTATTTATTTTATTGTATTGATGGGGGTTTTCCTGTGTTGCCTAGGCAGGCCTCAAACTCTTAAGCTCAAGCTATCCTCCTGCTTCAGCCTCCAGCCTCCAGTGTTGTGGGGACTACAGGCACACACTAACTTTTTTTTTTTTTTTTTTTTTTTTTTTTGAGACAGCGTTTGGCTCTTGTTGCCCAGGCTGAAGTGCAATGGCGCGATCTCGGCTCACGCAACCTCCGCCTCCCAGGTTCAAGCGATTCTCCTGCCACCACGCCCAGCTAATTTTTTATTTTTAGTAGAGACGGGGTTTCTCCATGTTGATCAGGCTGGTCTTGAACTGCCGACCTCAGGTGATCCGCCTGACTCGGCCTCCCAAAGTGCTGGAATTACAGGGGTGAGCCACCGCGCCCAGTCTCTTTTTACTTTTTTAACTTTGTTCCTAGAAAATTTTAAATTATGAGGCTCACATATTTCCGTTAGACAGCACTGCTCTGAAACCTTCCCAAGAATCAAAAGTTAGAAGACTCGAGTGATACAATTTGTACACGAGGACAGCAAAGTTTCTAAGAACACTAGCAACAGCCATGTTTTATTCTAAGGTTGGTTATTTGCTTGCTCCCACTAGAGCTTTTCAATGGTTTGTGAAATCACCCACAGTGCCTCTGTAGGAAGTTCTATATTCTCTATTTTAGCCAGAATGTTGGCAAGTTCCATGAGAACAGGGACCTGGTTGTGTTCACAGTTGCACTCCAAACACCCCAAATTATGTCTGCCATCACTGTCTGGTAGCTGGTGCTCAGTAAATATTTGTTGATGGCATTAATGAATGAATACCACATCACATCCTTATAGAAAGTTTCCACATCATTTAGATCATATTTATTGAAATTCTGTGCAGTTTTCTCCCAGGACAGGAAACGAGAATTCTGAGAATAGAACCCGAAGAACTATTGAAAGGGTCAGTGGACAAAGAGGAAACTTTGCTGTTAGGAAATACCAAATAGCTTGTAGCAGGGATCTTTCACCTAATCTCTATCGACGGTTTGTGTCAACAGAAAAGTGGCTAGAGAAATCAAGATGTTTCTTTATTTTTTAAGTTCCATTTTAAAATATAGCCCTTGGATGTGTTTCATATTTTGGCCATGTAGCAGAGCTATATAACTCACCTCTATGTCTCAGAAAGATGCCAAATGAAGCAACTGGTGGCCCAGCCCTAGCTGTAACACAGACTGTAAGTGGGGCTCGTGGCCACTTTTGTCTCCTTTCTCAGCCTGTGCTTCTCTCATTGCACTTCTCACTAACTGTTGAGCCAAGCTATGATGTTTTCTGGCGGCTTGTCTTATCCCTACTACAGAGTAAGGGGCAGGTGGGGGATTCCAGAGTTTTCATGTGGGAGGCGCTTGGCAGCAACTTTCATGTTAAAAGCTAGACCTGAAAGCTCCAATCTTGAAGTGACACATGCCAAGCATGCTTTTTACTTAGGTTAGATGTAAATCATTTATTTATTACTTCACCAAATATTTATTAAACCTACTATGTGCCAGAATATGGGGATTTAGCAATAAAAGTGGATATTATTGATATATTGCTGCTTAGCTCCAAATTCACCCTCATTGCCCGCCTAGTGAAACAGAATCTGAGCCCTTTAAATATTTTCCAGCTGTTACAAAAGCTAGGTCAATAGAAGGTCCTAGAGAGACATTGCAGGAGGAAAGGGTTTGGTTTCCTGGTTCCTGACTCTGGTATGCATACTGGGCAGGTTGCTGCAGCACAGATAGCAAGCAGCAGCACCCAGCAGCCAGCAGCTTCCTCAAGAAGCCCCTTAGGTGGCTTTGGAGCAAGTGCCTGTAATTAGACACCTCCCTCAACAGCTTTCCTTTGAACCCCAGAGAATGGATTTCCAACAAGTTCTGGAATGTGGATTTCTGGCAAGTTCCAGAAGGCAGAATTCTAGCAGGGGTCACCTGCTATTCAGAAAGCTACAACTGTGCCCTCTCCAACAAAGTCTGGATCTCAGCCAGCCCTAAGAGTGTGTCTGAGTCTTGGAGGGACTCTTTTTGAGGTGCTGCATCTCAGCCCTGGGGTTAGTAAGTCGCTCTTCCTTATATCTCTATTTCTGCATTATTTAGAGTTCTCGTTACCTCTTACCAATCCCCCTTTGCTCCAGTTCCCTGTTGTAGGTAATCATTTTTTATATCCAACTTTCCTTGTTGAAATTACTGTTTTTCTCTCTTGATCAGACCCCAGTTGATACAGTAAACAACATAAGCAAAGTGTCTTTCTTGCTGGTGCTTACATTCTGATGGGGGGAGATAGACAAACAGTTGCATAATATGAAGGAGTGACAGGAGTAGTAGAACTAGTTCAGATGGGAGTTCATAGAAGTCTTCCTGGAGGAGGTGACGTTTAAGCAGAAGCCTGAATGCCTAGAAAGAGTCAGCCAAACCAAAAATCACTGAGAAGCAAATTTCAGGTGGATTCAAAAGCCTCATTTGAGGAAGTGTTGGTGAATGTGAGCATTTTTTAAAGACTGGTACATGCTAGAGATGGAGTAATATAAGATTAGGTCATGGCTACATCACTGGGTTCTGGTCACATTGAACTTCTTATGCCTGATAAAAGCATTCATTTTCTACTCTGATTATAATAGCCATTGTGGAGGGAGAAAGGCTTGTAAGCAGGGAGTGACAAGATCATTACAAATACCAACTTGGTATAAGGTGCCCACATTTACACTTGACCTAAGATTAAGAAAGTACCCTTTGTCATATTCAAGAATAATCAATTGTTTTTAATTGGGGGCAGCTGATAAGGAGTACAGGCGCACACATCCTGCCCTTCCCACACACACATCCTTTGGTACTGCCACTACCTCACCCCCACTAATGAGTGACAGGTCAATTTTAATTTGGATAGAGGATGCCTGTGCAAGTCTGAATGTCCGGCTCTGCATTGAATACACAGCTAGAACAGCAATGATTATAGAGAATCAAGGACATGCACTTTCATTC